>NW_017537012.1:544546-562986 GCF_001853355.1 Bactrocera latifrons
TTTGTTGGCATTCAAATCTGCTAACAAAAATAAGTTTAAATTGCAAAATATGCAAGTAAAACAAGTAAGGTACTTAATATTACAAGCATAGCTGTTACAATGAAGCAAATATTCTAAAAACAATAAAAGCAAAATCACAAAATTAAAAAACAAACACAAACCACTTCCGAAGCACAGCCAAAGCGGCAGCAGAAAGCGGAGCAAACAGTGAAAAAGTTGAAATTTTTTGTATTTTGTATTTGGCCAGCAAAAACCAATAACTGTAAAGTACTAATTTATGCCAAAACAGCAAAACATTTTTATAACAATATTACAACAACAAAAGTAATAAATAGAATATACAGGAATTTCAAAAATAAAAGAAAAAGTAAACCAAAAAATATTTTTAACACAAAACACACATATTTTGTATGCAAAAATCAAAAAAATTAATACAAAAAAAACTGCTTTACAAACGCAAAACAAAACTACAGTGGCATATACATAAGTAATAGGTATGTAGGCAGGCCGGCACGCACCCAACACCGACGCATACATGCAAACAATTTGAGGTCAAACACGCACAAACACACAATAAATACACACAAACATGCCGCATAGCGTGCAAAGTGCGAAATTTTTGGCTTACGCACAAAAAACATTTTATTTTCGCCACGCAACGCAGCTATGTTGGTCCTAAAACTACGTATTTATAAGCGTTGTAGCAGCTTACATTTCACTTATGTAAACATATATGTATGTGTTAATTTCTATTGTATCATAATTTCCCACACTTATATAAACGGCAATTTTAGCTCACTGCTTTCTTTAGTTAGAAAATCAAGTATGAGTGCAGCGTACAATACAAATGAAGGTCGTTGTTGTACTGGCACACACATACGTACACACAAACACACAAATGCTTACAATTACCATRTGTAGATTTCCAACTGTTTATTGATTTCTGAGTACAAAAATGCGTTCAATTTGTATAATTTATTGGTTTTTTTTTTTTTGTTAATTTCTTTTTGTTTTCGTTTTTGAGTAAGCTTAAACTAATTGTTATTGCTGATGTTAATGATAACAGTGATGTTAAAAATGATAATAAATAATAATAATTATTATAGAATTTAATAGCTATTGTTAATTACTGTAAATAATTAAGTAAAAATGAGCAACAACTTAATTAAATTGTACAATAAATTAAAAAATTCCAAAATAATTCTCTGAAAATAACTGTGCATTTATTACTACTATTATTATTATTATTTTTTTTTTTGTTGTTGGAGCGGGATTTCAAAAAAGATAAGTAAACTTATAATAATTCGGTAAAATTTTTGGTAAGTAAACCAAACTTATCAAAAAATTTCGGTAAGAATGTGGTTAAACAATCGAAGCATAAATTCCACCAAAACTCACCCAGACTGGAGGTCAAGTGCAGTACATGGATCTCTTACTAACGGTGCCATTTTTGATCATTTGACAATTGAGAAGCAGATCACTGACTCRAAGAGGAAAACTTACGCTTTATAAGRCTCTCATTATGCCCGTCTTATTATRCTGCAAAGAAATATGGACAATGACGAGCCGATATGAGATATGAGAGAACTCGAAAAAATATTCAAACAATCAAGATCTTTCGAGCCATTAAAATCAGAAAATATCGAAGAAGATGAAGAATCTAATGACTAATGCACTGCGAGKGTTGTGTTATTCGCATGGAAGATGATGCCCCATCGAAAAACTCCTTCGATTCGAGTTCCATGGGTGGACAATARAAACACATATCCAACTGAAAAAATAAATACATAACGACCTGTATTCACTTGGAATGATARCCCCGTAAAGGATAGAGGCAACTGGCGATTTTTTTTTGTTCTCGACCCTGACCGACCCACGTTTGCAGAGCCAAAGAAGAGACGGAGAAAATATAATTTTGTAAAAAATTTCTAAAAAATTTTCAATAGCGCTTAAAAAATAACTATTTATATCAAATATCAGAAAAATAAGGTTTCCCTTAGTTTTAGGTCTCTCTGTTAATACCACGATAATTTTTTAAGCTTCCCAACAATAAGCAGCAGCAGCAGATAATAAAAAATATTTGTTTCAAAAACTCTTTTGAAAGGTTCGAAAGGAACTAAGGCAAGTAAGTGTAGGCTAAGGGGTATAATCGATCTTCTTCGAATATCAGTAGTATATCTGACAGGTTGACTGAAACTTGGGTACACATATTCGATATCTGGGAGCCTGAATAGTTATGGTCCGYCTTGGACAATTTTCGGAAACAGGGTAGCAGGGTAATGCAGAGTCTSATACAGATACATTGATTGGCCCTTGATTTGAATACCAAAAAGAGAAACAAATTGGAACTGTACGTACTGAATTCGGTTTAAATTAACCGAGTAGGTAATAATGCGATTTCGTCTAAAGTTGAGMGGTGTCACACCCATCGTCCAATTTTGACACCGGTTCGTATAAACCTCTTTGTACCATCCTGGGTATAACATTTAATGCCACTAATGCATTTATTTATTGATTTATCACACCTTTAGTAGTTCTTAACTTGACCGTTATATGGGAAGTCGATGGGATTTTCATCCGATTTCACCTATCCTCCCACTGCCGTAAGAGTTGTCTGAAGTATGGTTATATATTACTTGAACATATTTTTTAAAGATTTTCAATCCGCTGGTGCCCTGCTTAATGCGATGTATTTTACCAAATCGCAGTTTTTWAAATTTATTTTCGATTTAGGTATGGCAATTTAATGGTTAATGCCWTCGACAAAATCCGTTTTGTGAGCATGGCAATGGTACTATTGCGCCCATCTACGAATTCGTCCTTACTTTTTTGCCAAGTTTGCACATAAAAAGTTTCTTCAAAATTTCTAGTTTTACTCAAGTTACATACTTGCACAGATGGATGCAAGGATGGATGGACAGATTTTCGGATTTCAACTCAACTCGTCATCATGAAAGATTATACATAAATATAACCTTACATCTATATGGATTAGTTTCAATAGCTTTGTGTTTAACAGGCATTCGCTTTCTGTTATCTTTCTGTTATTCTTTCTATCTCTCATTCTCGCTCTCTCTCTTTTTTCTATACAAAACATACAAAGCACTTACACTTCTTTTCTCTCAACACTAAGTGAGCAATAAGTTTAACAGTACTTTCTACTTGTAARGAGCTCTCAGCTAACAGTACCACCTGTTGTAGCCATAGAAATATGCGTATGCTCCACGCTCTCATAAATAATGCCTCCCACATTAGYTACGTCATTATTTGAACAACTACATGCATAAGTATTTCCTCTTCTTAATGCATTTTATGCCGTAAATTTATCAGCTCTTCTGTGTTTTGCTCCACCGGTGCGCGTATCTTYATATACATACGATATGTCGGGAAAGAGAAAATATGTGAAAAGAAAATGTGAAATTACGAATGTTTGGGTTAGTATTCGGTGACAATACTAAACTTCGCGCCAATTTTCATATTCGCTCTTTCGTAGAGTGTCACTTGCTTTACCCTTGTTTTATTTATCTTCGTCTACTTTTACATTTTCCGCCTTGTCTATACTGCAGGTGTATGTGTGGGCAACATTACCGTTTCAAAGGGTACAATTCAGTATATTATTAGTAAACGTTTAGTAATGGCTATGCTCTTGGTTGTTATGGTGGCTTTCTAATGGCGATGTGTCGTACTTTCTAATGATAAATGATTTTGCGAATATTTGAAAGTTAAATTTTTAGTTAAGTGCTTAAATTTAAATTATTAGACTCCAAAATAAGCTTAAAATGTTAGAAATCATTTCTGTTGAAAAATTTGGAGAAAATTTCAACAGTAGTTAATTTTTACAATTATAGCATTTGTTTTTCATATTTAAATATTTTCGTGATATTTTTTTTTTTTTTTGTTTTTGTGTTTGTGTAACATCAAACTGACTTTAATATCAAATTGTTTGTTGCCAGATTGTAAAACTAGGATTGCAAAACCCCGAAATATAGAATGGAACCTACATATAGATTAACCTAGTATGAAATTTTGAAAAAAAAGATATATTTAAATTTTTGCATTCTTCGAGAGACTGTACTTTTAAAAATGCCATATATGATCAGAAACTGAATTTTGCTTCAACATTTACAATAAGCTGAGTTTTAGGGCAATATCTTCTAGAAAGATTTTTCTTAGATTTCATCAATGGTTAAGGCTGGATTTGGAGGATGTAGCTCAAGTAAAAAGGTGAAACAGCGTTGTACGCTGTGCTTGGAACCAACGATGTAAAAAAAACTTCCAATGATAAAAAGAAAACGAGTCGGAAAGGCATGCACCGGCGACTGCATGCTACTCGAAACATTTTAAAATGTAAATTTTATTAAATTTTAAATAAATTTTTTGTTCATAAAATTTCCAAATTTTTTTGCACTTATTACATTTTAAGTTTTTTCTTTTTTAAGAAAATTTATTTTTTTCGATAAATTAAACTTTATATTATTTATAATATCATATAAAAAAAATTTAATCATAAAATTTCCAAATATTTTTGTGCAATTTATATATTTTKGTTTTCTCTAAGAAACATTTTTTTATTTCAATAAATTAAATTTTCAACTAATATGTTGCATTAAATTCCACCAAAACTTACTAGAGCATATGCCCAACATATGATGCTTTAAGCTACTTTACTCTCACTGTTTTTAAAACCATTGTTTTGCATTAATAAACGTTGAAAAAAAGTCCAACAATGAAATTAGTAAAGTGAGTCAATGCCAAACGCGAAATCACAGCGCTCCTTGAAACGTTGGTGTAAGCAAATAATGAAATTCCAGCAGCTGCAGAGACAACTGAGCGGCGCTTTTGAAACAACGCACAGGATGCATAAATACTCATACTACCCGGGCACTCAGGCGCTCGGACAGTCAAGGTAAAGTGTTGAATGAAATATGTAGTAAAATGGTGGGTGTCAAGGCGCGGGATRCGCCGGAGCACAGTACTTGACAACTTTTGCTGAATGACCACGGGCTATTCATGTCATACTCAAACAATTGTTTACCAGCACTGCCACCTGCCTCATGCCAGGTGGTGGCCATAAATTGTGAATGTAGTTTACAAGATTTTAAAAATTAAAGCATGTAAATAGCGGCGAGTGAAGAGYGTGGAAAATGAACGACTGTGAAGTACTTTGCGTTGCTGGGGCTGCTCCGGCAATGTTGCTAGGCGATCACTGCCACAGTCGAAGGCGTGTATGCAAAAGGGCGTAAGTGAATGTGCAAACAATTTATATTTACCTTTAAAGAAGTAAATGATGAGTCCGTTGCCACCTACATTGTGTACACGGAAAAGTGCTGTAASTCGTTGTTTGAAACGACAGGGTCATGACTGAACGGGGGGAGTATATAAATTGTGTGCAACAGCCCACTGATTTATGGATTAATTTGACAAGTTCAAGATGATAAAAAAATGTATTTAAATTTGCGAACTATTTACTACAATRTTTGTGGGAGTGAAGAGAGTTTCTAGGTAATATTAGTAAGCAAGTATATCAAAGGCTCTTATCCTCTGAAAATACAGAAAGGTAAAGGAAAAGACTTTTGGTGGACATAAAAACTAACGGAGATCAAAMCTTCGACCAGACATTTCACTGGCGTAATGGCGAAACGAAACTACTCCTGGATGCTTCTAGGGGCACCTCGCAGGGACCTTAAAAAGGACACACTTGCTAAGAAGCTTTAATGTGTAAAAAACTCGGCAAATTGAGTCATTTTCACGGATGGATCGAAACACGGAAAAAAGGTTGGATGGGGAGTTTTTTGTAAGAATATTTTCGCGAATCTTCGCTGYACTCCAACATAGAGCTGCAATACTACCGCTAATATGGCTAACTATGCACTCAAAGCTGGTCAATAAGTTTCTGTCCGCACTAAAAATAGCATCAAGCTACTTTATCATCAGAATTGTTCAGGCGCCATGCAATTGCAAATTCGATAGGGTAGCCAGATGGAATACCTTTGCCACGCTCACATCGGATCCKTTTGGCCTAGAGCAGAATGAAGGATATTGACTAAACTACCTGTCCTGGCACTTTCTTTTCTTATTGTCTGGGCTTTACAAAACTGAAGCTGAGGTCTTGCCTTCGACAAAACAAAAGACATAACCGAAAGTGACATTTACCGTCGCATTAAAAAAAATGGAAATTGATTTTTTAGTGCTTTCGACTCACTACATCTCATTACATAAATGTATCATACAATTTTCGGCATCCACTGTCAGATATATATATAACCAATTTATAACCAATATATAACCAATAGATAACCATTTTACGACCAAAACTCGAATTTTATGAGTGGTTTCTATTATACCGTTTTTTYTTCGTCTGCAAACTTATGAAAAGTGRTGTTACGTTATTTTTCATTTTAGGTGACGACATACTATTTCTGGAATATAAGAAAAGTAAACAATACAATTTCCTTTTARATTTTTTGTATTATATATATGCTAAACAATTGCTTTGCTTTAAGCATAATGCGTACTGTTGACCAAACCCGTATTTTAAAATTATTTAATATGCTTCACAAACTACTTTAACTTTATTTTGCCACACAATACGAATGCGCGCAAACTCCTTGGCAACTCGTTAAGTGCACAGCACTGCGTCTTACACCTTATTGTGCATTACAAGAAGTTAGCACCTTTTTTACTGTACGAGAAATACATCAGCCGCATCGGTGCAAATTGTTTAATGCCATCACGTATACGTAACTTTTTGCATACACAACAAAAAAAATGAAAAAATCGAAGAAAACAACTCCGTTAGCAATGAATTCGAGCAGCGGTTGCCTGCAACATTGTGATTCGTATAACGCGCGCGGTGCCGGAATGCCAACAGATGCTTGCTCTTCCTGCATTCGTGTCCATGTTTTGTTGCCTTGCCATGCGCCATTGTCCTTTTGCATACAAAATTGTAAGGAAAACAGGACATGTGCCTTGCATCCGGTTCTACATGCCTACACATCATCTTCTTGCTGCCACGTTTTTGTAAAATTAATTCTTTATGTGCCACCCAATGTACGCAATACAGGCGTGAAGACAACAAGCAGTTGCCATAACCTCACACAGCAACCCAGTAAGTGTGCTGGCACTCAGCCTGCCAGTTTGCCAACACAACAGTACTTCCTTGCCTAGTCACACACACACATATATGTATGTACACATACATCCCTTCCATCAGTTGAAGCAGTTGCAGCAGCAGTAGCAATAATCAGCAACGCAGCAGCGGCATATGATTTGTGCTCACTTCGTAATGTGCCGCATAAAACTTTCACACTTTGGCGGCGAAAAAGTTTGCAAGGGTGCACATGCAATATACAGCGCGTTTTGTCATATGTGTAGGTTGCGGAAGASCGTGTAACGTGCCTTCCGCTAGGGTCAACGCATTGTTGCCTACCGTTTCTTCGCTACGCCTGCACCTACTGGTGGCTTATATGCAACGTTTTGTTCACAGTCTTTCTTTTTTATGTTACTTGTAAGGCTGTGTGACATATAGTTGTTGTTGACCATGTAAGGTGTATGAAAAGTATGTGTCAAATAAGGCAAATTTTAAACTTAAAGGTGAGGAAATTAGAACATAGTGGAAATTTGATATAACTTCCTTAATTAAGGGTGTCATACGGGTGTGACGGTTTCAAAAAATCGACCATAAATCTCTCGTAAGCTCGTCCACGCCTCTATATCATATAGCTGATCGGAGATGATAAGTACCTTGTACAATTTGGTTTTTGTTCGTCTCGAGTTGGATTTCAAGAATGACGTTGTTGTTGGTGTTAACGCTGGTTACAAGATAGACGAAATTATCTACTACCGATAGGTGAGACTAAATATGCCAAGTCAATTGAAAGTTATTATCGCCTTTTCATATACTAGAAATGTATATATGAATTTGGTCAACGTGGCGTATACGTAACTTAAATTGTATTCCAGAAACACATTGCATTAGTAACACAAAACATTATCTTAGTTCAACTGCATACATAATTTAAGCGATTTTTATCACACTAGCCGCTAACTTAAGGTACTTCGCTAGAATATTAATGTTTTATGCACACATACACAATTTTACACTACAAGACATATACACACTATGCGATTGTCCGTTTGCACGTAGTGAAACCAGGCAACYACGACCAGGCGGCATGTGTCTGCATTTATTTATTTGCAGCAGATAATTACATTAACAGCTAACTACATACTTGTAACGCTCAACAGATATAATTATCGCACACAATCACTGCTTTTCACTTAATGGCAGACACACTTAATTAACCTTAAAAGCATGAAAAAAGGCTAAAAAAAAATGTAAACAGTTGCGCTGCATGCTTAAACAGCTTGAAGAGTGAGTTAAAAGAACAAWAAATATGAGTGTTGAATATTTGGGAAACAAAGTAGAAAAAACAATGTTAATAATGCTAGTTATATGCCGCAACCGTCATTCCAGCGAAGTTATGAAGCAGACATATTTGCTTGTGGTCTGCATGAGAAAGATCCTTTTTTTTTTTTTGCTTGTAGTTGTGGCATGCACAAACATTTATTTTTGCGAGAAATATTAAGCGCAATATTTCTTTAACGCTGCTTCAAACGCTTGTATGCTTTCATATTATTATTATTTTTTTTTATTTGAATGTCGTCCATACATTTGTTTGGTGCACACGCAAAAGGCAAACAATAAATCATAAAATTGTCATTCACATACAAATATTTTATATGTCTACAGAAGGCACGGAATATTTTTTGAAGCAGAATTGCTTAAAAACTTTATAGTCGAATTTATTTGCATTAAAATGGATTACAACTCGCTCATGTCCATGAGCTATCTGCCATAACATGCATACCTTTGTACATATCGTCATATAAAATGCAAAATAACGTAAAATTACTTTTCATAAGTTTACAGGCGAAGGAAAAACGATACAATTGAAACCAAACATATTGAAATAAATATTGAGTTTTGGTTATAAAACGGTTATCTATCGATTATAAATCGGTTATCTATTGGTTATATCTGACAGCTGAAGCTGACAATTTTATGTCACATTATGCAATATGATGTATTGAACCGTTAGTGATAAAAATATCAATTTCGATTTTTCTGATGATACGTTGTTTTGCATTTTAGGTGACGATACATATGTACATATGCATGCGTAAGTGTGATGTCCTCTATATTTTAACAACCAATATTGAAAAATGTGGAAAGGTAGAAAATTTCATTATTTGACGTGTTCAGAATTATGTTATCTATTGTTAGAAAATTTGACACTTATGTGTATTTTCACGCAGAGATACAAAAACTAATTACTTGCTTCCACTTACTGGAAAAATATCTTGTTTCACAGGTTTTTTACGAAATTGAATGCTCTACAAAATATTCTTTCACAATTTTTTTATAAACTAAACCATTTAAAATATATTAGCTATTAAAATTTTATTATTTTAGGTCAGGTTTTTTCATCTGAATGTCATAATATCTCGTTGCAATTAAGAACTCATACTTTGGAAGACTTTCTTGGAAGCCTCTAAGAATTAAATTTATCTAGAGAAAAATAAACATCCGATTTTTTTACCCCCCCTAATACACATATAAATGTCTATCTCCAAACATATGTATGTAAGAAAAATAAACATCCGATTTTTTCTACCCACCCCCTTCCCCCCCCCTAATACACATATAAATGCCTATCTCCGAACATATGTATGTAAGCTAACAATAATCAATTTTTTAGCGACCAAAGGAAAAACAAATATTCGATTTTTTTTTTTACCCACCCTAATGTACATTTGAAAACATATCTACGTATGTATGTAAGCTAGCATTAGTAAATAAAATGGTTATTAAAAAAATTCTTCAAATCTAACTAAATTTAGGTATTTTTTGAGTGTCATAAAATTGCTGCTGGCTACCCACCTAATCCTAATACGATTTTATGGCTAAAACCCAACAAATATCAACCAAAAATATTTATGATTTACTTTTGTATTTGTATATGTATATTTGTCTGTTAGACTGTACGCAGGTGTCTGTTCACTGAGGCACAAATTCAGGTAGAAATATAACTGTTTATGGCTTAAGTTGCAAGAAAAAGTAATCAACTTTGAAAATTCGTTCTGGAAATTTAAATCTATCTGCTGGAAAAGAATTTTATAAATTTTTCTAGTGCCMTCAATATATCTGTATATATTTTTTTAATTTTTTTGTAGTGATAAGCTGGCCTACTTGAAATTTATTTTCTCTTTTCTTGGCCTCACTAATTCTAAAGACTATTACTTTTTCTTTTGTCCTTTTTTTTGGAATGTACCATTATACTTTATATAAAACTACTTGCATACGAGTATGCTTGTACTATACACTCCTATATCTTCTTTCATATAAGCAACTCTGTCATTTACCAGAAACCTTACCACCTCAAATCAGCCTCGCTCTACGTCCTTCACTAATCTTTCTCACTTACAGGCACAAACTATTAGAAAGAGAAAGTGAGATAGTCATACTTTTAATTAATGCAAGCGCCAACAAAAAAACATGCTAAGCTAGAAAAAATATTAATTTATAATACACAGCAAGGGAAAGCAAAAAAAAGCACACCTTCACTTGTACACAGTGATTAACGAAAGTGTGCAGATAAAAGCAGCAAATTACAAATTACCTACATTCCGCAAAAAACTCTACAATCTCCTTGCTGCTGTAGCTTCCGGCTAAAGTTGCTGCTGCCACTATACACCGCAACTGTCCCCGTCAATTAAAAAACAACTACAAACTCGTATTGCTATGAGGCGAGCAATTTTCTCGTAACTACAATGGATCGCTCTAATATCCTGGCGCTGGTCTAGCGGTACATACATATATATATACACATATAGACATAAAGTTACTAGCTGGGTACGCTTTGCGAGCACATTTCGTTTTAGGCAGCTTTCCGACTTGACTATCCTCGCCTCCACCTACCAACGAAAAAACAACATCATTTCCTTTGTTTTCCAATCTTGTTGTTGTTATAGCCACACTTGTCACCTTCGTTGTACAAGCACACTGGTAGCAGCAGGGCGATAATATCTGCCCAAAATAATTTCTACACAATTTTCATTGTGCTTACTCTTCAGTCCCTTTGCTCTTCATGACTTTGGTAGGGGCATTTACCTTTGGTTCTATTGTAGCTTTGTCACTACTGGAAGGTATTTTCGACGCAAGCGTGTGCGCCTGTTGAAGTTGTAAATTTTACATTGAATCGAAGTGTTTATGCACCTCGAAAGCTGTTGTTACAAATGAGGAGTGAAAAACAAAAACAAAACATTGTTTAATTTATTATTTGTTACATGAACTCTTAATTGAACGTAAACAGCAGGAACAGAGGTAGAGGTCTCCTCCAGCGACTCCGCTCCACCCACAAGTCTCTCGAAGGTATGTGTGCGGACAAGATTCCGCAAAGCAGTTGTTCAAGTTATCAGAAATGTAATCGAAGTGAGAGAGGAATGTCCCTCTCTGGGACGCTTAATGTGTCCAGCTTCCCAGAGTCTCAAAACAGCAATCACAGCAATGCATTTACCGGCTATGTCCACGGGTCATTGGTGGTGTTGTACATAGTGCTCCACTGAGACTAGTAAGAGCTGCTCGCTGAAAACGTTCTAGSTGTTTAGCGAGTGGGGCTTTACTGAGCACCCACCAGCAGGCAAATTCACCATAAAACAGTATTTGCCTAACTATGATGTTTTAAAATCAAAGCACAACTTTTGGTGACTGACCGCAGCGCTTCCCCAAAGATCCTTTACAACAATATAAAGCAACCAATGCCTTCCTCATTTCCTCCTCAACACTCACCTTCCATAATAACATTCTATGAAGGACTTCATTATGTCGATTGGTGAAATCATGAGACCTTCTAAGAGGAAAGGTCAGCATCCGGGTTTCCTCCAAATAAATAAATACACTTCAGTTTTATTTGCTTTTTCCGCCCTAATAGTTACTATATTGAGGTACTCTTGTGTTACCAGCAATTTTCCTTTAACCATGAGAGGAACAGCATCTGCATAGGATTTCACTAGACCGTATCATAGGTTGAGTTCTATCCATAGGTCATTTTACACTAATATAATAATAAAGTAAACGACCTTGCGGAATTTCTCTATATTAACTTTTCGTAGTACACGCACCCTGCCTCGCCCTGCCACGACAGTTCTGTTCAGAGCATACAATATACATTAATGTACATTTGGGAAGCTTGAGATTCGTTTCATTCTCAAACCTATCCAGGGCTTCCATGTCGCTACTAACTTATTGTGCTGTTAATATTAAAATTATTTCGAGATCAAATACAAATTTTGTCATAAAACCCCCAAACTTCCTAAAGTGTGAGCAATGCTAATAAATATACATATGTATATTGTAATGAATACTTTTATTTATTTCAATCTTTTTTATTGTCTGCTTTCATTCAATTTGCTGGCTAATGCGGGTAAGCGCGCCCACATCTTGAAAGCCGTCGAACTACATACGTCACTTATACATTCCCACATATACACATATCAAAGTTGTTTAAATTTCGGCTTAATATGCTAACTGGCAAGCAAATTCAAAAGATTTGTATTAAAAAGTACAAGGCCGTAAAGAAAGCACGCCTTAAGCGCAGTGGCACTGTCTTAGCAGCACTGTTGACTCTCCCTTAATATTAATGCTCGTGAAAGAGTGTGTCAACTAAAATTTAATTTAATATATCTTATATACTTATGGCAATAAATTACAGTTAATAATGAATTACATTTGCATTTATATGTATACATATATTATATTACATACAATCGTTTAAACTGCTCGCAAAAAGAACCCACGTTTCCATTACATTGTTGTAAGTAGTTGAAAAATTACAAATATTTTAAGAGGAAAATTTTGTGAGCACGCTGTGAGTGTTGTTAGTAATGTTACTAAAAATTAATTTATAAATTATATTTTTAACTAAAACTATTTTTTAAGTATTTACGTTTCAATTAAAAAAATTCAAAAGAGCAAAATAGTAGGCACACAATTTAGAGAATATAAAGTTCTAAGAAGCATGTCTTTTGGCTGTGAATAAATTTATAAAATTTAGAGGATATGAAGCTTTTAGAAGCATACCTTTAGGCATTGATAAAAATCAGAAATTTAGAGGGCATAAGGATTTTGAAGCAGACCTTTGGGCTGCAAAACTTTTTAAAATTTAGAGCATAAGAAGTTTTAAGAAACATACTCTTAGGATGTGGATTCTTTTAATTTATAGAATATGAAGTGTAAAAAATTTCAAAAATTTAAAGAATACGAAGCTTTTAGAAGCATCCATTTTGGCTGAGGAAATTTATTTAAAAATTTAGTGAGCATGAAGCTGTGCATTAATTTCTAGTATTTTACGTTCACATAAAACACATAAAAGTAACTTCTCATTTGGTTTATGAACTAATTGTTAGAAACTTCGTTTACTTAAAAGCATTGGTAGAAATATAAAGGGTAAGAAAACCTTACAGAAAAAGTATGGAATTTCAAATGAATAACGCAATACTATAATTATGTAGTAGTAGTAGTATTAAATTCTACATTTTTTCTTTAAGGCTTATCGCATCTTTTATATTTCAATTTAAACTTATAAATAAAGAGAGTTTCTATGACAATAGTTCACACTTTGAGATAGGTTTTAACGCAAAAATGTCAATGAATAAAGCAGAGAGAACAAAATATTTACATATACATTCTTACCGTTATGCTTTCAATAAATTATTATATCAGCTACATTTTATATGGTACAGCCTTATATACTTATAAAYCATCAGACCTTAAAYAAAAAACTCTYTTTCAAAACYTCCATCAGCTTCAAATAAAAAAAAAACGCCAGCTGTACTAAAAACCTCACTTTAATAAGCAACATGTCGTCGCGTAGTGATTTATGTAAACCACTTTGAGCATTTTCATTTAATCATTTCATGTCTTTATTCCCTTACTAATTTTGGGTCTGCATGAAAACAAAATATCCACAAAATCTCTGTATTAAATTTTCCGTATTTTAATTTTATGGCGTCAAACCAATTTGGCTATTGTGTGCGTGCGTTGCGGCTGCTGAAGTCGGTCGATCGGACACACATGGCGCCTGATGTAATTGTTAGTGGTGTGGATTATGACTTTATTACAGTCAATTTGAGGCGTAAAATGTGTCAACAAGCAGAGTTAATGAAACTTTTGGTGTGCAAATTTGACAGCAAACTTCATAGGACTGTGTGGCTATGGGAAAATATGTGACTGGYGTTTACACAAGGGACATTGTTTAAAAAATTTAAGGCATTTTTCAGTTATGAGAAATTGCTAATGAAGCAGATGACATTTACTAAAGAAGATATAGAAAGAATGTGGCTTTTATCGAAAGCAAAATATGAATATGACATTTATGGCAAAGAAGATATAAAAAGAATATGTCATTTATTGAAGTAAAKTATTAAATTAATATTTAAAATACTTTTAGGTAAATACAAATACTCGCTAGTTTACTTATTTGGAATATTTTATAGGTATACTTAAATAATATTAAAATATAAGTTATGCCTTAAAAATTTTTGCTCCATGACTTCTTTAAACGTTTTCATGAAATTTATATAAACAAGAAAATACGTTAAAATAAGCTTTAAACATACAAAAAGTTCCTTACAAGAGCTTTGATCGGTCAGTTTGTATGGCAKCTATATGCTACAGTGATCCGATCTGAACAATTTTTWTCTTAAATTGCAAAGTTGTTTTGGACTATAACTTATGTCAAATTTTGTAAATATATTTCGGAAAATGAAGCATATTTCCATGCAACCACGTGGTTTCGATCGTTCAGTTTGTAGGACAGCTATATGATAAAGTGATCCGATCTGAACAAATCYTTCAGATATTGTACCTATACCTTGAGTAATAGTTCATACCAAATTTTCTTAAAATATTTCGTCAAATAACAATTTTTTTCATACAAACATGCGATTTCGAACATTCAGTTTGTACGGCAGCTATACGCTATAGTAATCCGATCTGAACTATTAGAACTATAATTARCCATATTAAAGTTCTTGTAGATAGCTCGTCAAATAAAAAAGTTTTCCAAACAACCAATTGATTCCGATTATTCAATTTATATGGCAGCTATATGCTATAGTGGTGAAATATCGGCGTTTCCGACAAATGAGCAGCTTCGTCAATTCTAATACAAATTATACAAATATATGGTTTATATACTCAAAAATTCCTGCACACATTTAAGCAATTAGAAACAACCACAAAACTTRCATAAAGCTAACGGCAATTATCGTAACAATTTGTGTTAGCAACCGCTAGAGAAAAGTTGTCCGTTGTCATGACCTAATCCATACAATTTAACCCATMACTGCGACTTCCGGTTGCTGAAAAAAAGCGAAAGCACAAGTATATAATTGAAAGCAAGTGAAGCTRACGACAGCTACGCCCTCAAACAAGCATTCATAACCGCTTACGATTATTTCACTTCCGAAAGCCTTTTCACTGCATAAAAGGAACACAAAAAGCTGGTATACGAACATACTAGACATACACGCGTGATTGTAGACTTATAACAGGAGCGGACTTAAGCGCAGTGATTTCAAAAAAATTACAAAACAATATCTAGCGAGTGAGAGAAAAAATGCAAAGTCTTTGAAGAATGTAGAATAGTTATGAGTTGCTGATATATTCAATATAAAATCAAAAGTCCTTAAAAAAGTTTTGAATAATTTTATGAGATGCTGATATCTTCTATATTATACCAACTACTTAGTCTCTGAAGATTAAATATTTGATAGGACTTAAAACCAAATTGCAAAATCCTGGCCACTACACTCCACGATTACAAGCTTCGTAMAATAAATTTTTATAACCCACATAACAATAACCATTTTCAATTTTACTACAAAACGCTTTTATTGCATTGGTTGACCTCGAAATACTACGTGCTTACTTTCTATACTCTTGTTTGCTACTTTTTGGAATTTCTACCAGCAAATACAGCACCAGTACAACTCCAACACTCAGAAAAGTAAAATGTGTGCACGGCAGACCGCAAATTCAAGCAACTACATGCATACTGTTAGTTGCGGAGGTGTGTGTGAGTCAGTGGGCACCATCACTTTCAGCGTTTCCTGTATAATAAAACAATAAATTGTGAAATYCCATTGAAAACTCGCCAAAGCACGGCATTGAAATTACCAGCGGCACTGAATTCAARTGACTTGACGACATTAAAATTCCACTAAAGTTTAGTGGAGATGCCGAAAGTAGAAAGGTGCGTRTAAGTAAAGGTATAAGTGAGCTTGCAGTCTATATGTGTATGTGTGCGTGTGGGTATGTGGCTTTGAAAGTCAATATCAGCGGCATGCAATTTTCTGGTGGCATTCTGCTGGCGAGCGTAAGACTTTGATTGCAGTATATACGCCCGCAGGAGCATTAACTAAAATCTACCGAGAAGGCAACCAGAAACCTTTCAACAACCCTACTGCAGGAAATGAAATAAATAGTTTACGAACAAGTTTTGAACAACTTTTGAATCAGAAATGAATTCACAARTGAATTATGGTCGGCAAAAGGTATTTATATATGTGATAATCGAAGATAAATCGCATATGTGTGGACAAATTTTTGCAAAACAAATATATGCTAAATGTATACGTCAGCACATAGCACGATAGGCAACTTTAATTTTGTTGAAATATAACATACAGATACGTAGATATATATGTAACTATATAGAAAAAGTACGCTTCAACCTCTCTTTCAACAACATTCCTCTGCAACTTTTGATGCGTGACTTCTGTTTTTTTGCATGCAGTGTCTAAAGAGTTTTATAAAACAAAAGGCTCATCAGGCCAACAACAGTGTTGAATTCAATTTCTATATGGCAACAACAACACCAACRCAACGGCCAAAAATCACTACGTCCACTRCACTTAAAGTAGTAAAAGCTCCTCAACCTTTTTACAATAAATTTTCAAAATCTGCTCATCTATCAGAATAGATMCATTAAATCTAGAACAAAAACTTAAAAAAATAAATGCCTAAAGCCTTTCTAACATTACTGATTTTTTCGWATATCGTAACTAACCAAATATATACCCAATCTAAGTAGAATCTATAGCGATTATCCTTTTCTGCTGTCACTCTGGACATGTACCATTGATGCAGTCAAAGGTAAGCAGCTGGAAAGTATACAAGAATAGCACTCGAAACTTAGCTGCAAATAGAATTTAATGGCCAGAAAAAATTGAGAAATACAACAACAACACACATAGCGAATACAGCGTGGCACATACCTAGTGACCCAAAAACATTTTTTTCCTGCGTGTAAGCTCTGAGTCGTACAATCTTCGACAAACAAAACTCGAAAATTTCAAACCAAATTGAAGAAGAATGTTTAAAGCGGATTAAGGCAACATACATCTAATACAACAAATGCAATAACAACTGTAATAAACAACACAAATAAAATCACTTAGAAAAAAATACATAAAAAGCAAACCAACGCCAAACATTGCGTGCGGAAAATAAGTGTGAGTGCAGAGTTCGACATTGCTTGGAGAAACCTCTAAAGCCTCAAATGCGATTTCGGTTGAGCAAATAAGTGCTAGGAAAATAAGCTGTAAAAGATGAGGTAAGATGCCGATATTTGAGACTAAGCAAACACACAGCCAGCAAAGCAGCTGTTAAGCGCAAGTTTCTGCTCTTGGCTTTACAAGTGACACATATGTAAGTATGCGTATCCACATGGCAGCACATATATGTRCATATACATACGTACACATATATTTGTGTTAGTATGCAATTTTCCTACAACTTTTGTATTTGCATGCTTTGAGCGCTTGCTATTAAGCAACAGCCAAAAAAGCTCTTATGACAGAACACACACACTATGACGAATGCATATGTGCGCTTACGAAATGTAGTCTAAATGCGATTAGTTACTACAGCATAAATAAATATAAAAACTTAGTTGCATTACTACTAAAATACACAATAGTTTTTGTGTTGAATTTCAACAACTTTTCTAGTAGCAGAAACAAAGTAGTTACAGATTACGTGCTATGAAAATTGTATTTGTTTGTGGGCGGAGTCGCACGAAATTGCAATGAACAAACTAAAATATTTACATGTGTTTACTAATACTACTGAATTGCTTGAGTAAAAATGGTTGTAAGCTGTGTAATTTGGAGTAGAGGAAATAGACTTCACTTATCTCAGAAAAATCTTTTTTTTTATAAGGTGAAATCAATTTGGTCTATAGTTCAATGTCATGCTCTTTAATGGAATAATTTTAAAATATAAGTGCTTAAAATGTTCAAATTTTACTTCCAAAATATGATATTTCCATTGTATTTTCACTAAGGATTAAGTCCTAAAGCCTTTTCAAGCCTTT
>NW_017537012.1:563016-596669 GCF_001853355.1 Bactrocera latifrons
TTTTTTTTTTTTTTTTTTTTTTTTTTTTTTTTTTTGATAAAGCACTTTATTTAGTAAATATTTTGTAGGTAAAAATTGTGTGGTAAGAAAAGTATAACAAGCACTTAGCCACAGACTATTTACTATTGGCAATCTTTTCAAGGGACAACATTACCAAGAAAATTTACTTTGAAAAGGGATTCACTGCAAAGGTTAATGGGATGACTCCATATTTGAAAAGTTCCCAGTAGCACAATGCAATGATATACAGACGGCTCGAAAACTGCAGAAATAATTGGGGCTATAGTAAAATCACTTAACAAACACTAAGTGCACGTGGGCAGATTTTCAAGAATGTATCAATCTGAGAAGAACTTTCACAGGGAACGAATTGCCATTCTCAGTGATAGTCAAGCAGCACTTCAGGCAATATCGTCCATTGAATTCAAATAAACAATGGTACTGGAATGAATAAAAATGCTTAAACGGGTTAAAAAGTCATTTTTGCTTAATAATAACACTTCAGAGTGATTTAAAAACTCGACATAATTATCAAAAAACTTATTTCTTCACTTACTACCAGATAAATATATATAAGTAGGTCCAATAACCTGTGATAGTAGACTGTAGAGCAACCAGCCACTACTACTAGTTAATTATTGCTTGGTTTGTAGCGTAATTATAGGAACTAACACGCATACTTTGTGGGTTAGAACAACAATAGTAATATATTTACGAGTACAAACAAAGAACTTAGTATGAATGCGCTAAACAGCGCAGTAGCTTCAAGCTTTTWGGAAGCTTTGCGCGACATTTTCGCTTGCTCATTTCCGTATTTACTTTTTTTATGATTTAACAACGTATAAATATATTTGTGATATGGCAAATTAATATTTACAATTATCTTGATCTTAACTAAATAATATTTTTCTTCTACGGAAACGTTAAGAAAAAAATTTATTAAAAAATAATAATAAAAGTAGCACGAAATATTGCTTTTATACRCACTCAGAGCCAACAATAAAACGTTTATTTCTATCAAAATATACTAAAATAAATGTAAGACTGCTGCTAAAAATCTGTACATTTTTTATCGAAATTTTRTTGCTAAAATAACGCCTACGAAACATAAAAACAGAAAAAAAACTTGAATTAATAAATCCAGCTAYAAAACCTAACACCAAGCATCATGCAGATCGGTAGTTAACATCGATTTCGCCTACATTTTCAACGTGTCAACCATTCTTTTTATTAGCATGTTTGCCACATTACTTACAAAGTTAGCTATTTCTCGCTGATATGGTCGCAATGCTCACCGCTTTTACATCAGCTCATTCAATTTTTTATTTCACCAATTTCCAGCAACTTTTACAACTTCGACATTACGCATACACACCCGCCTAGCCTTCTAAGAACACCTACGCGAACAATGCAGTTTTCCATGTAATTTGCCAGCTAACTGCCCTTTTTACGGGTTCAATGTTGAGCGCATTTCACAAGTTTCCAACGACCTTTTACACCTTCAGGTGGATAGTAACGGTGATGTTTGAAATTTGCGCTTCTCCTTTGTATCAATCCTGATGTGCAATTTTACTCTTGAATAATTTCAAAGTTCAAAAAATTTCCACTTTTCTTATTGCATTTTTTATCGCTCCACCGTTACTAAGTGTTTGATTTGCTGCTTTGTGAAGTTTCCGCATTGTTTGCACTTTGCAGTAATTAATTGTTAAAAGCGAATGATTTATACACTTTTTATTACTACCTTTTTACTATCCTTGTTGTTGTTTTTTAATAGTTGTAACTTTGTGGAAAWGTTTGTGGGTAGATGGCGCTCTAAGCTTTTAGTAATGTAAAAGTTAGAGAGGATTTTTAATTTTTGAAAACTAGTGGCTTTATTGGGCGTGAATTTAGCTAGATTTAATAGGTAGTTACACGAASAAATTTTCAGGTTCTTAGTGAGCTTTTAAAAGCTCTAGTATTTTCAGATTCTCGGTGAGCTTTTAAAAGCTCAAGAAACTACTGACTTTACTAAGCTTGAGTATAGCTGACTATAATGTATGAGTATAGGCGAGAACATTGCAAACGGTAAGTGAGCTTTTCAAGAATTTTGTTTTTTCGAATATCAAGTAAGCTTTTCAAAGCTCGAGATTCTTCAGTTTCTTGGTTAGCTTTTTAAAGTTCTAATGAACTAAAAAATTCATACATTCTGCTAAGGACAGTTTTAGGCACTAGAAAGTTAGTCTAAAATCTTTATTTTTCAAGAAACTATTGACTTTATCAAGCATAGACACAGTTGMATTTAATTTACAAGTACAGTCGGGCGAGAACATTTTCAGATTCTAAGTGAGCTTTTCAAAGCTCTAGTTTTTCAAATTCTAATTGAGCATCAAAGCTATATTTTTTTTCAGATTCTTGGTAAGCTTTTCAAACCCCTACAGGACTAAAAAATTCATACATTCAGCTTCGGGCGAGAACTTTATTAGATTTTAAGTGAGCTTTTCAAAGCTCTACTTTTTACAGATTCTTAGTGACCTTTTAAAAGTCTATGTTTTGCCATATTTAATGAGTTRCACAAGCTCTAATAGAAACGTAATATTCTCCGTAAATAGTAGCAAGAAGCAAATGCTTACTCGGAAAGCATATTTAGTATAAAATATTAGCATAGAACTTCAGAAAGCTTATATGTTCCACTCAGTCTTAGCTCAATCAACGGCTGAACCAACTTAAACCTTGAAGTTAAACATCTCTCAACGGTCGGCCATCGAGCTTTTAAAGCTCTTTATTTTATTTTTCCAGAAAGCATTTAAAAAGAAATCATAATCTTTGTGAGCTCTTGTTTTCAAAATGTTAGTGAGGTTTTAAAAGTTTTTTTTTTTTAAATGCTTCTTCGTGAACTTTTAAAGGCTTTACAAAATTTCAGATTCTGGTGTAGCTTTTAAAGGTTTTATATATTTTTTTTTTTTTTACTCTTAGACAGATTTTAAAAGTTCTGTTTTTTCGGTTCTTTTAAAATAATTAGAAAGACATTTACCGGTGTATTAAAACGAAAATATAAACTTTTCTGATCTCCTATTTACTAGCACTTTTCACATGTTTTCTATATTATGGATATAGGACTGTGGAATCATGCAGTCGTCTACTATTTAAATTACAAGAAACAAACACTTTCTCTGACATCCAAAATTTAAAAATAGTACATCAATAAAAGAAAAAGCTCGACGCAGTTTCTACCTTCATCATTAAGTTAACCAAACCAGCTGAAGCAGCATAAATCTCGTAGTTTAAAATCTTTCAACCTAAGTAAATATTTGCTAACCGCAAATAAACGTAGGCAAAATGTATAAAAATAAGCAAACGCAATACAACAACAATAGAAAATGCMCTGACAAATAAAATTCTGAATTTATGAAGAAAAAGTATATAAAATAAAAAACTTTTGTTGCTGGCGAGGCTAAAGCTTTTGCGCCGCAATGGGAATAAGCAAAAGACATTGTTTGCAGTCTCAAGCGGAGCAACAGTAACCAACCACCAAACAACCASAACCACAACCAACAGCCCAAAACCAAGATCGGCAACCGCGTGATGCTAAGCAGCAGCATGAATATTTAAATAAAAATGCMGGTGTTACGCTTGAGTCTGCGGCGCCGCACACTGGAAACTTCAGTTTTCCCCCGTGACATGTGGCATATGGCAAGTAAGCTGTACACGGCTAGGGCGCAGCGGTCGCTTGACACCGCAGCATAAATAAATAARTAAATTTGTAAAGCAACAAATCAACAAACGTTGACGTTATTTAAATTTACAAATATAAATACATGCAAAGACCAATATGTAATATTTATAAGCGAAAATAAAAGCAAATATTTATGCAAACAAATTTAATACGCCTTTATGTTGCAAGTTGTCGGCATRAAATCCGCTTAACATGGCGAATGCGGCAACTTTTGTTTTCCGACTTTAATGTGAAACAATTGTGGAAATTCTATGCGACGCTTTCTATTTTATTTGCCACAATTTATGCAACATGAGTCCAWGTGTGTATGTATGCAACATATTGTTGCTGCTTGATGTTTGTGTTTTGCAAAAATGACCGCAAATAGATTTCGAAGGCAGGAAAAGCACATTACCTATACATGTTTAGTAMAATTGTATATATTTCTGTATGTATATGCATACGAATATGTGTACCTATATTAGTTGATGGGTAGGTCATGAGTAGACAGGTACCCATTTGGCGTTGTAACTGAGTGCGCCGCCCGTTATATGTCATTAGCAAATATTTTCTAGCACTTTTGTTTACTCATACGTAGGCATTTTTTCTCCTTCATCAGCCCTCAACTCAGTTAGTGTTCGGACTTTCACTTAAGTGAAGGCTGAAAAGCGAAAGTTTGTATTTTATCGATTTTTTTTTTTTAGAATTTTCCGCACATTTAAATTAATAATAGTTACAACATTGAAGAAGGTTGAAACCATGTGTAGACGTTCACGGAAATGGGAAAAGTTAGTTATCTGTACTACTAGATTCCACCATAAGAAAATTCATCAAAAAAATTCAAGAAAAATGCCACAGAGCAGATCGATCATGTTGTGATAGACGGAAGACATTTATACAATGTTTAAGAAGTACTTGAGTTTCGAGGTCCTAATATCAACTCAGACCATTTCAGACTTATTGCAGCTAAGATTCGCAAGCGCTTCATTGAACTCGGTATATGGGAACTGTAGCACGGTATTTCAAGCTCCTTATTTTTGGTAAAATCCAGGTAATTTTATGATCAATATGTCATATGTCTAAAACTGCCTTTACCTAACTAGTTACATATGAGTTTAAAGACAGATTAGTTGCTAACTAGTTTATAGGAACCAGTCGTAAATATTTTTTTGGTGAAGACAAGATATTTATATGATTAATATGTCATMTGTCTAGAATTGTCTTGATCTATCTAGTTACATATGGGTGTGAATACAGATTGGTTGCTAACTAGTTTTATAAGAACTAGTTGTAAATAATCTCTTGTTAAAAATAATATGYTTTTACGATCAAAATGTAATATGTTTAAAACTGTCTGGGTCTAAGTAGTTTGATATGAGTTTATAGACGGTTTGGTTGGTAACTAGTTTTATAGGAACTAGTTGTAAATAAGTTTTTTGTAAAAAGACGATAATTTTATGATCAGTATGTGATAAATGCTTGATCTAACCAGTTACATATGAGTTTTAAGACAGACTGCTAGTTAACTAGTTTTATGGGAACTAGTTGTAAATTATTTTATGGCAAAAACATATATAAAAGTAATCAAAATGTATCTAATAAACAATTTAAAAGACTTATTAACAAAAATTTCAACAATTGCACTCATTATTCGAAATAAATACATTTTAATTATTACATTTCCTTTCTTAACAACACAAACWTCAATTTTTGGAAATTAGTATACCATTTTAGCATTTAAATTGATAATTTATTTTAATACACTTATTTTTATATATAACACTTATTTATTTATTTTAACACATCTGTTCTTATCACTTGCAGTGCTATAAATAAGCATACTTTAAAAACTCTTCCTTTGCTGCTGTTGTTTACTTAAACGTCTAACCTAACAAGCCCGTTATACAAATAATTTATTTTATGCACTGCAACACCTATTCCAACTACTTTAACTTCGTTAGCGTACGAAGAACAATGTGTAGCAAAATAATAAAGCAAATAACTCAGGCGTGTAAACCAAATGCATTAAAGTATGCTTAGCGCTGTTGAGAACGCAGATTGAAACTATTATGCACATATGTCTGAATAGCTAGAGTAAATACAGTAAAAGCTGGATATATTATAASAATGAACTGCCTTTTTAATGTAATAAATTATATGCATTAGAAATTGTTATAGATTTAAAGCATGATTTTAATTATGAATTTAAACTACCGCTTGCTTTAAGCACTTAATAGCGCGCCACTGCGTATAAGTAATCTCAACTGAATAGCATTCCTTGCAATGCAAGGCAGTACATTTTTCTGATATTACCACAACCCAATAATCCACTGCAATATTTTATAGCATTTCCTATTGCACTTAAGCGCCTTATATAATTACCATAATTAATTTCAAATCGCCTGCAGTTATTTGCCGCAGAATTATGCATTCAACACTAAAAGCGTGCGGCCGGGCCAACGCTTAAGCTGCCTTTGTGGAATATAACAACATGTTATACTCATTTCCTATTATCATTTCATATGCGTRTGTATGTTTRTGCCTGAACTGCTGCATATCAATTTACATATGCATATGCGTAAAATCCATTGCACTTGCATTAAGTACTTAGGTTATTAAATTTTGTTAGCTTTTAAAGTACAACTGCAGGCATTTGCCGAAACTGCTTGCTGCCGCTGCTAGCACATATACATAAAGTGAAATAGAAATATTCCACAATGAAAATGTGATTTGCTCTAATGCATTTCATTGTGCCGAAATGAGCATGTTATCTTATGAATGGCTGTCATTTAAGTATTTTACTGTTAGTTGTGTATGTTTGTGAGTTTATGTGTGTTTAGAGTAATTTTTATATGTACATTCAGTTAAAATGCAATTCAATGAGCTYATTGTTTGCATTTTCAAAAAGTAGCTTCATGCTAAATATTTCGAGTSTATAAATTTATGAATATATGTAAATACCAATACTATTTTACATGCTTCCAAATATTCAACATGAAGTGCTGAAGTGCACTTATAATTAAATAAGCAATTTATGATCATTATACCCTAAACAGAGACATATTCCTCTGACTGTATATAAGTGAAATTGTGCCTTAGTTTTTGAGATATCGATTTGAAATTTTGCACACGTGATTTTTTACCTAAGCAACTACTTATTTGTCAGAATCGCTAATATCAGAACACTTTAGAATATAGCTGCCATACAAACTGCACTATCAAAATCAAGTCTTTGTATGGCAAACTTTTTTTAATTGACGAGATATCTACACGAAATTTGGCAAGGATTATTATATTAAATAGCGGTACAGTTTCCAAAGAAATTATTCAGATCGAAACACTTTAGCAGATAGCTGTCATACAAACTGCACCATCAAAATCAAGTCTTTGTATGGCAAACTTTTTTAATTGACGAGATATCTACACGAAATTTGGCATAGTTTATTATCCAAGGCATAACTACAATATCTGAAGAAATCGTTGAGATCGGTCTACTATAGCATATAGCTGTCATACAAACTGACTCATCAAAATCAAGAAAAAGTTCTTCTTATACCATTTTACGCTATAAGGAGTGCAGCTACGTAGGGCATTATAGCTGCGCTGCAGCTGAGGTTAACCATTTTTTTGWTTGTTCATATCTCAATGCGTTCGACAGGAGTTGCTGGAGTGGGCATATAAACAATTTATATTTTTAGTTTCAAAATTTAATTTTTCAACAGGGTGTTGTTGTAAAGTGGTATTGAAATGGATATTCAAACAATGCTAAGGTTTAGTAAAAAACAAGTAAGCTATAATAAAATCATATTGTAAACAAACAAGGCCGAAAAAAATAAGAATGTTACTGTAGGCGACTGCTAAATTTAACATTTTGCTTTACARAAGCTTTAGTATTTAAGTGTTAAACTAAACAAAATCAAAATATTTAATTGAATATAATACAAAATGATTTTATTTTTGTTGTCTTTATTCACAATACAAAAAAATTCAGGTCTCTTTCAATTTTTAGGCTTCTTAGAATGATAAAAATTAAAAATAGAAAAATATTTTTTTACAAGAAAAATGTTCTAAACGATTTTTCCGTTAAAAGTTTCATATAACAATATTGCGAAACTTTTTTTCCTCAAAAAAAATATATGTTGCCTTATTAGGTTAGCTTACTCGATAAGTAAATATGAAACAATTGCTCTTCATCGAAATTCATAATACAGCAATAACAAACTTTATGCAAGAAACTGCCATTTTACAGTCAAATGAGTGCGTAATAAATCTCAATGTCGCATAAACTCAATTTATGACACTACATGACCAATTGATGCCGATTGCCTGACAAACCGACATGCCTTGAAGTGCACGCACAGCGCAATTYGCTGCTACAGGCAAAATGGAATTCAATTGAAACTTTGAAATTTTCAGACTTACGTAAGCCGAAGTCTGTGCTAAAAGTTGCCATTATTAAAAATGGAAAAGTTTTCATGTGTCACAGTGACCTTCACCCATAAAAACGTGTCACATGCACTGACAGTGGAAACCCTTTAATGTCACTTGTGGGTCGTACTTGCAAACACATGCCTACAGATACTGCTACATGCACGTAAGTTCCGTTTTTAATATGCACATTGTGATTTGCGACATGCCACCATGTGTTGCATGCAGTGTATGCTAATGAGCTGCAACGCCAACTTGATTGTAGCTTTGACGCAGCTTTTTCGCGCTGTACTTTTATCATAGAGCAACAGCGTGTGTGGGCATTTTCAGTCTGTGTGCTGGTTGAAGCAGCGAATTTATCACATAACTTCAACGGTAATGAACCAGTATTAACTGCATTAGTAGTGGCACGCAGCAATGATGACTGATGGTGACGTGARGGTTATGGGCAGCTACAAATTAGTAAAAGTGATGTGTTTGGACGCTTTTACTACATATATGTTGTAATTGGTACTCTGATATACAGGAGGTATAAGCGATACTTTATAATATTTGCGCTTTTAATACCCTGAACAGGATATACTAAATTTGCSACGAAATTCATAACATACAGAAGAAGACGTCTGAGACCCTATAAAATATATATTTAAATGATCAACATRATGAGCTGAGTCGATTTAACCTTGGCCATCTTCCTGTTCATCCATCCGTCCATCTGTATACTGCTATACGCGAGCTAATTTTTTGAGATATTAATTTGAAATTTTTTTCAAGCCAAGAAGCTGCTCATTTGTCAGAACCGCCAATATATACATATAGCCTATAGCTGCCATACAAACTGATCCATCGGAATCAAGAGCTTGTATGGAAAATTTTTATTTACCGAGATATGTATATTCACGAAATTTGGCGTGAGTTATTTTCTAAGATATTGGTGTAGCTACCAAAGAAATTATTCAAATCGGACCAATATAACATATAACTGCCCCGCAAATGGGAAAATCGGAGTCAAGCGCTTGTATGAAAAACTTTGTCATTTGACGAGTTACTATCACGAATTTTTGCATTGATTATTGCCTAAGACAATAGATTAATCTCCGAAGATATTGTTCAGATCGAACAACTATATATTTCTTTTTTAAATAATACTTTGTATATTGCAAAGTCAAGCATTCAACCGAATTTATAACATCTGAACGATCATCAAATATAGAAATGTTAGAAAAAATCGCCTTTTCAGCTAAAACATATATAAAATATGGTTTTTGTGGCAAACGAAAAATGTTGCACATACAATTTGCTCTACATATACATAGTAGCAGTGAAAGCCGTGCAAATGGTCAAAGTCAAAAAGCATGTTTTCAGCTACAGCAAACACAAATTGTTGAAAAGGGTGACAAATATGGTGCAAATCTCGATATGTGCAACCAAATTTTAATACACAAGCAGACGTTAATTTTTATTTGTATACATAAAATACATAGGTAGATAAACAAATAAGCCAGTGCAACCGCTGGCTGTGAATATGCATTTGAACAAACGCAAACTGCTGTTGCGGTTATGGCAGAATCTGGCAGCACCAATGTGCTGCCAATTGTTGTAATGTTCACTGCAATGAAAACGAGCATTGACACATAAGCGAAAGTACGAAAATACAAATTTTTATGCATGTGCAAGCACAACTATATGCGGCTGCCAGTGTATGTGTGCGCTCATTTACACAGTCCACCATAAATGTGGTCATAAAAACTTGTCGCATGTCAGCGACAGCAGCAGTAGCAATGGCAATTGGTATTTTTCACTTTTCACTGTTTTTTGGCGATTTGTAAATATTTTCCCGCACACATACTCGATTGCGTATATGCCATGGCGTGCTGTGCTGGCATGCACTACTGTCGCTGCGCTTACTAGTTGCCCTCTGTGTTTTGTTGTTTACTTTCAGCATTCACATATGCTATGTTTCGCGCCTTAAGTTCATTGCATTTGCTTTTTTGTGGTTGATAAATCTGTGGCGCTGTTATTTTTCTCTGTTCCTATTGATTTTTCGCTGAAATTTGTGGCCAATTGTGGTGGCTGCTTGGTGTTGAATGCTCATAATTCAGTCGATTGCACTAAATGCTCACTGTGGTCGAAATAAGTAAAATACAATTTTAATTGCTTTCGACCAGATTGTGTGTACGCCATTAGAGTTGTTAGTAAGTGTGAAATTTTGTGGATAACAATTATGGTTTGCGAATGATATATGGCTTCGTGCATTATGGAGTGTTCAATTATGAAGCTGGTGAGGGCGAGCAAATGTTATTTTCGATTGAATTTTAGTGGAAAATGAAATAATACTACACAAGTGCGAAGGGTGGCAGCAAGTGTACTTAGAGAAAATGTTTTATAATTTGCGATAACTAGATTTTTCGATAATATATACAGAAAGTGTAAGTTATCGAAATTAATGTTGTTGTTGTTGTAGCGGCAAAATTCTGCCGAATTGACAGTCCTTGGCCGGATAAAAATCCGGGTCAGTCCTTTTACGTAGACCCGACTGTCGTGGGAACGGTTATCGAAATTCGCCTTCGTTTAATATGCAAATTCAGCTGAATACATTGATATATTCGAACCCAGAAAAATTGAAAAATACATTTTTTATAATTAAATAAATTTGGTGGCAATTGAAATAATACGACACAAGTGGGTTACAGCAAGTGTGTGTATGAAAAATCTTTAATTAAGATTTAATCGATTAATATGCTAAATTATCTGAATAGGTTGATATATCTGAACCAAGAAAAATTTTCAAATAAAAATGTTTGATACCTATATTTATCGAAGTAAATCGATTAATTTTATAAATTACACCAATAAATAGGATAGGTTTACAACAAAAAGAATTAACAAATATTTTTTATCGAAAATAGATACTTAAGTTACGTTTTATCGATACTAATCCATTAATTTGTCAGATCACATCAATACACTGGTTAAAAAAAAAGTTACAAAAATTAATGTGAATAAATAGGTTTATCGAATGAAATCGATTAATTTACTAAATTACATCATTGCACTGGATATACATATGTATGTATCTTAACCAAAAAAAGTTACAAAAAAATGTGGATGAATATATTTACCGAATTAAATCGAATAAATTACTAAATAATTAATAAAAATTTAATTTAATTAAAAAAAATATATATGAAAAGTATAACACTACTTAAAAAACAGGACTTTTATCAAAAAAAAATCTTATTTTATTTTTTTCATTGGAGAAACTGAAATTTAAAATGCATAAGTCAGACCCAAAAATCGTGTCGACCAATGTAATCGATAAATTTATGTTTGCAGAACTAACCGGGACAGACACCCACAAATATTCACTTCGCTCAACATCTTTTACTTCCATTAAAAATTCCACATTCCACTAAAAATTCATGCCGTCTCTAACTCACACACCACACTCTCGCTTAACCTTTATGCTTCGCTTATTATTAGTGCCACACAAACACACACACTTATACAAACAAAATGCAGAATTATCTGCTAAACAAAGCCAATGCTAAAGCAAGCAACTCCAATACACTTTGCATATAGCAGTTGGTATACAAAGCCCACAATAGTTGACACACACACACAGTCACGCACACCACCACATGCKYGACTTAAAMGCCTGCCACTAACTAAATGCCGCTCGGGCATGTCTAACGTGCTAAGGCTAAGTGATGAGTGTTTAGTGTGCTTGTAAGTTTACGCCTTTTAGCTTTACATTTTGCTGCCGAGCCGAAAGCGGCTGCCACCCACAAATCACTTAGTGCCGGACTCGACGACGAAAGCTGCACATTTCGGTTGTTTTGACCCTCTTTAAAAGTGCTTAATCAGTTTTCGAAAATACGCTTTTACCCAAGTGCCTGCTAGCTGCATGGAGGTCGCACAAAACCCGCCTACATACATAGGTGTATGTTCTTATGTATTTGTATGTCTGTATGCATTTGTAATTGTATGCGATGCAATGGTGCATTTAAACGCTTGCTCGTTTATTCATTCATTCGTTTTGGCACTTTTGGGATAACGCCTACGACGATTCAAGTGTCAAATGCACATGCAGTCGCACGTTAACCATAATCCGTWTGCTGCATTGTTGTGCCCAAGGAATAAAGCGTTATAAAGAGCGGAGCGTCCRAGAGAGCTGCTGAGTGGCGCGCAGTTTACAACCCAATGCATCATCCGCAGCGCAAAATTATAATACAACGAGCTGTGTGAAATGCTAGCTGCTAGCAGCTGGTCGGCACCTATTAAGGCAACAACACAAATAGTTGTTCGAAGGAGCAGCGATGCCTGCTGTTAACAACAGCCTTTCAATGCTTCTGACCCACGGTTTTCAATTGCCGCCCATTACTCACAACAACCAGCTCCCAGTGGCCCTTCAACAAGCATTTCAACGCCATGAAACAMAGCGTTCCAACCATCTGGTCAGCTGTTCACTTGGTATCTGCAGCAACAATGCGATTGCTCATGCCACAAGCAGCGCGCAACTGCATTTCATTATCCACTTCATTGATTTTATGAAGATTTTCGGACATTTTCGATTTGCCGCTGCCGTTGCTCCCTTGCCCTTGCCGCTGCTCACAGTCAGYCAATATGTAAAATAAATGGCAAACATGCGAGAAACTGAGAAACTTAGTAGTCTACAAAGTAAAGTTGAGTAAAAGCGAGCGCAAAACTTTGCCCTTGCATTCTGTGCAATTTGTTATTAATTGAAATTTTTGGTGACATTTKCAACGATTACAAATCAAAAGCCATTGAAATCAACACTGTGAATGGCTGCAAACTTCTGGAACTTCAAGTATCTTTGTTTGTTTGGAATTATGCAGGAATTTCAGTGCCAACAGCTTATTGGACAAGCTGTGACCTACAGGCTGAGCTGATTTTAAAGAGATATACATATTTTCAACTGCAAGCACATACAACAGTTAAAGGACTTAATTTTATGAAATACAATGTAATAGAAAATATGAAAAAAATGTTAGGTCTGGTCAGTACTGAGACCACTCGATAGCGCCGCAGAGAAACTAACTAACAAGTAATACACTCTCGAGAAAGGAGATCTGCGTCGTTTYGGGAACGTCGATGAAAAGTTGACATACTGGCATACTTTAAAGAACAAAGAATTGGCCAAATGTGGGCTTCACCCGATAAACTTATTTAAAAAAGAAGGAGACTCAGCTTTTAGCTGGATACGTTCTAGAGACTAACAAGTTAGGATCGGCTAAGTTCGGGTGCAACCGAACATTTTATACTTCTGCAAGAATCAAAGCCAGGGAAATGATTTGTGCACTGGAAAATGAAAGAATCCAATGGAATTTAAAATTGTGTTATGTGGAAGTAGATGTGGTCCATTTTCGTAATGTGACATACGTATTTGAGAAGAATGCCACATACTAAATTTTGACGAAATCGGTCGGTCGGGCCTCGAGATATGGGATTTCACCAAAAAGTTGGCGGTCCCATTTGCCAATGGATAGAACTAAAAACTGATTTCAATAGTTTATTATAAAAAGTCTGCTATTTTTCTCTACATAACTGTATATTATATTGCGTTTCGTATAACGCGACATAGTAAATTATTGTGATGTCCTGAATTGATGAAAGAACAAACTGAATTGCATAGTTCATTATAAAAGTCTTCTATTTTTCTCTAAATRACTGTATATTATATTGTGAGTTATTATTTGCATATCGAGAAATGCATTACTTTCAAAAATCATTTGGTTCAACACCACCCTCCATTCAAATTTARTGCATTTTCGAATTCACTCACTTCAATGCAAAAATATCCTGCTACAAAGCTCACACGCATAATAAAAACAATACTATACTTCTCACTTATGCGCACTCTTTACTTATTTTATAATAAAAGAGATCATTATATCGAAAGCGCAGAGAGCATGCTACGCACTCGGCTCACACGYAACACACCGTGCGTTTTCTCTGTAGTCTGCAGTGTCACCAAAACAACAGTACAACAACACGATTTTTTAAACATTTCTGCTCTTAGCAAAGAAATTTCAAGGACATTTGTAAACATATTATATTTACGTATTGACAATCATTTACTTAACAAGTAACTGCATTATACATGTKCATACATGTTTGAACATGTTAATATTAAAAAGCATACTAACTTCTAAATAATAAYATATGCATTTTCACTTACTTGGCACGTAAAGATTTTAGAGCACTCTTCYATTGCCTTGATGTTGCAGCTTCTTTTTTCACCTGCGCACATATTTTACACTAACACTTTCACACGCGCCGACTCACGMTACTCATTTGCAACACATACATATATTTTTTTATTCACGAAAACACTTTTGAAATCGAACGCACGCCCTTATATTTTACATGCTTCTATAAAGCCATCCATTGCCTTGATATTGCAGCTCCTTTTCTCACCTGCACACATATTTTACACTAATACTTTTATACTAAAATTTATTTATTCATTTGCTATATACATATTTTTTTACTCACGAAATCGAGCGCACGCCCTTATATTTTACATGCTTCTATAAAGCTTTCCATTGCCTTGATGTTTGCAACTTCTTTTCTCACCTGCACATATTTTTACACTAAAATTTTCACATTCGATGACTCACGCCACTTATTTGCAATAAACTTATTTTTTCACTCACGAAATAGACGCTTCAAATCGAACGCACGCACTATTATTTTACAAGCTTTTTATAAAGCACTCTTCAAACTTTATTTTTTTTCCAAACAAACACAAAATGTACTAAGAAATTTTTAATTTTGTTCTGCWGCGGTTGAATTGCACTYGTTTTCATTCGCGACAAACTGTTATCTAAAACGTATAACGGATGTGAAGGCGTCTGATTGACTTTGATTCACAGACTGCAGTACAAAAAATATCCTGCTACAAAGCTCACATGCATAATAACAAAAACACTTTATTTCTCACYAGTCACATATGCACTCTTAATTTATCACATTTTCTATTAAAAGAGAGTTTACCTCTATCCTCCATTCATCATTTATTATACGAACGCGCAGAGAGCATGCTGCGTACTCAGCTCACACGAAACACACCGTGCATTCTCTGTAGAGTGTAGTGTCACYAAAACTGCAACTAAACAAATTGCTTTGCGCATATGTGCAAAGACATTTGTATTTTGTTGTTGCTGTATGTTTGTTGCCATTTTCTCGCACATTTCTGTGCATAACTAAGTAATTTCAAGGACATTGGCAAACATATTAATGTATTGGCAAACATTTACGCAACAAATAACTGCATTATACATGTACACGCATGTCTGWACATGTTTATATTAAAAACCGTATTAATATAAATATAAATATACATAGTTGCATTTTCGCTTATTTGGAACGCAACCATTGTAAAGTCTTGATGTTTGCAGCTTCTTTTCACACCTGCACACACATTTTACACTAACACTTTCACACGCGCCGACTCGCGCCACTCATTTGCAACACACATATTTTTCCATTCACGAAAACACTATTAAAATCGAACGCACGCACTAATATTTTACATGCTTTCTAAAAAGCACACTTCGAACTTAATTTTCAGTAAAAGTATTTTCAAATCAACACAAAATTTACTAAGAAATCTTTAATTTTATTCTGCTGCGGTTGAATTGCACTCGTTTTCAYTCGCGTTCGAAAAAACTGAAACGTATAACGGACGCCTTCACGTCTAATTGGCTTTGGTTGCGACAGGGTGGTATTCGTGTTGAAAAAGTTTTAAGTTATTCGAAAATAAGTTTTGTTTAAGAAAAAATTTGTTTTTTTAGCTGAATTGAAATATGTTRTAATACTGTAATATAATATAAGTTTTTAGTATGTATGCTATTTGTAGGTTTAAATAGGTACATATAATAAAAAAATATATCATCACCTACAATGCAAAACGTATTATCGAAAAAATCAAAATTGAGTTTTTTATTGCTTACGATGCATCATATTACATATATATGTATATGTATGCATAAAATTTTAAGCCTCCTCTATCAGGTATAACCAATACATAGCCAAAACTCAAACATTTTTATTTTTCAAATTGAGTGGTTTCTATTAAATCGGTTTTCCTTCGGGATTCATACTGAAAAGTCACTAATGTAACCCAAGTTGTAAAAAATTACCTAAAAAATTCCTATATCTATAATTGTGGAACAAAACGAGAAATAGCAAAACCACCTCTTTCGCGTGTCCGTTCAAATGATTTTGCTGGATATTTTGGCTATGAAATGCATTTTTGCATATTATATCCGGCTTATCCGTTGAGGTGAACATGTAACAATAATCGGTCATAAACAATAAAACTGAATATATTTTGTACACCTTTAAAAATAAGAAGCTTCTGTTGCACCCTGTGAAATGACACTTTCGAATTCGATGACTGGGAAAATGCCGAAAACACATGCAACAAGATTGCAACCAGACTGCAATAGATGCACCTTTGCRCTCTGCACAATAAAACAAACAAAAGAGAGTTTTTCGTATACTCACACGCACTTCGCTGTTATWTGGAAAACACGAAGCGCATGCACAAGCTGAGCTGCGCATTAAGTTTACAACGGCGCAATACGAAACGCAATTGACATGGTGGCGTCTAAAAGAAATTATTATAAATATGAAATAGTTAAAAATAATATCGTCTATTAAATATATTTTACAGAAAAATKAAAGTGTGAAAGATTTTTCAATCAAGAACGTGTGTGAGACCGAAATAAATCGGTAAATACATGTGTAAGTGTAGGGATTTGTGGCAAGAAAGTGTGGAAACAGTGTCTGCTTAATGAAATTTTATAATATTTTACTAGGTAAGTTAATTTCATGCATATTTTCTGTATAAATAAAATGATAACAATATCGAAATATGGGTACACAGTCATGGTCACACATATAGCATAAATCAAAGGACTCGCGAAATATGTATTTTTTTTGCGAAAAATATTACTTTGTTTTTTTTACTTAATCTGTCTAATAATAAGTACCGTTCAAAAAGTTCCGTTATTTACCAGCACCTGGTTTTTGTATTGAAGTTTTGCTTTCGTTTGAGGTGTTCACCCAAATAGGACATTTTTTGAAAGTGATTTGTTTGCAAAAAATTATCAGACGTGAAAGTGTGCCGTGGTAAGCAATGTTCTCCGGAAAAAATACGCATCATGCACAACATGAATAAATCTAGGAACACTAAGGTAAGGATTTTATTTTTTGGAAACATTTTCTATGGACAGATGAAACTAAAATTAATAAAATGGGTCCGGACATGGCGTGGGCCCAATTATTCGCATTAACGGAAAATGGATCGATATCAATATTTAAACAATATTAAGGGCCGAAATGGAACCATTTTCTTTCAATTTCATCCCCCTTCGATGGATTTTAATGAAAGACAACTAACGTAAGCACACAGCGAAGGTTACAAAGGATTGGCTAATGAAAAAAATAAATAAATGTTTTGGATTGGCCAGCTCAAAGCCCTGACCTTTATGCACTAGAAAACTTATGGAACGATATTAAAATTAAAATTGCTGCCAAAAATTTCAGAAATTTTGATTATTTATGCGAAGGTATTATGGAAGCTTGACACTCCATCCAAAAGGTGCAAAAAACTTGTAGAAGTATGGTACGCAGATGTGATACTCTAATTAAGTATAAGAAACGCAAATATATTATGGCACCAAATCGTTGATTAAATTTCATTAATTTCACACAATGTTGTTGCAGGTTTGGTAAATTGTGCTATTTGAGTGTGCACTTACTTAATTGGATAAATTAATAAACAAGTAATGATATTCATAGCCCTTTTTACTCTTTTAAAGATTTATCAAATGTATAAGCGCTTATTGCTTCTTATGACGATGTGTGCTATTTGCGTAAGCATGGCTGTTATATACCTATGCATATGCATGTATGTATATACAAATCTGCATATGGTATAAATAAACAGTAGTGGACAAACGACAACATACAGCTTTTTTAATCGATTTCATATTACAAAAAAATTTTTTTCCAATATTAGCGACCCTGGTCTAAGCTTCCAACACGATTCCCATAGCTCAGAATTTTACCTAATGCTAGAAAAATTATGTTAAGCTATGATAGCTCATCAAAGCACATTAATATGTAGTTGTTAAAAATTTATACATAATAAAATATTATTTAATTTATCTTTATTTACACAATATGCGAAAATTTATTTTATTTTTTTTAATTATTTTAAAGTTTAATTTACGATTAATTTATTATGAACGCAACTGTGCAAGCCGATAACGCATTTCTATTTCTCAATAATGAAATACATACAAGTTCTCTCTTACTCTGCTAAGAAAGAATGTTAGTAAACAGCAAAGAGCAACAGCATTAATGTGACTGCGCAGCTGATATCCATACATACATATGTATTTCTCAGTTTACGCACAGCTGTTTACGAAAATACAGAGGAACTAGWCGAAATGAAGACGGAAACTAGAAGAAGCATTCAAAAGTATGTACTGTTAAAAGCTACTGCGGCATCTGCTGGCAGCTAGTAGGATCTTCCCTCATACAGTGGCATCCAAATTTTTGAAATTATATATATGTATATGCTTTGGAAAGATTATATATGTACGTATATATGCACATACATATATTCACGATAAAAAATTAGGCTTTAGTTTATAATAAATAAATACCATATAAATGTTAAATGTACAATATTTAGCCATTAAAAATAACCTTTCTGCATAAATATAAATGATTATTTAATATTTTATAAGCACTTACCGCACTTTATTTTACTTCGTTTGGCATTTTCTGCAACAAATTGATACACTTCCCTACTCTAAACTACATATTTTCCCTATTTCTAACGTATTTACTTTAAAATAACATGTTATACACAACCACTGGCAGAGATCTGCTTGCGCCGACGCTCACTAACACTTTATATACATTAGCATAATATATMTACCATTAACATATCACTTTGTGCATAACTGACAGAGCTCTGCTTGCGTCGACGCTCAGCGCTCAGCTTCTGCACTCACTTTTTTCACTTTCACTTTTACTACACAAATAACAACGCCCGATAACTTTTTTTACTTTAAAACGATTAAATTCGCGAACTTCAACCTAATTCTCCTAAAAACTGCTTAATTGCAGCTTTAATTCCTAAACTAATATAACTTTTCACGGAGCTGCTGCATAAGCTACTTAARCGAACGCGGTATAAGGAAGCGACTATTCGAAATGGCGGCGGAAATTAAGAACGACCAATGAGATTCACGCTTCTAAATTGAACTGACCTCTGCCGACTCTGAAGGAGATCGATTGCAACTACAGGGCTTACAAATATTTTTGAACTAGTTGGAATCATGATCATGAACTTGACCAACAGATGGCGCGTCTACTACTCTTTGAAATTATCTATTGCACAGATGTTGTTATATTTATTTATTAAGAGCTAAAATATTCAAAGTTGAATATCATAGTGCTGTAGGGTAGTTAATTTAACGGAAAGATGATTTATTGGGATTTTCTACAAAAGAAACTGACCGTAGATCGCATTTCTATTAGAAATGGAAACTCGGCCAACAGAGGGTGCTACATTAAAGAGTGTGGTGCCATCTGTTGACAACAGTCTGAATATTGTAAAATATCTAGAATATAGCTTCATTAAATCTAAATAACAAGCCAAGCTTGCGAAAACCGCTAGAAATTATATATATTTTACATATCCATATTTTTAGAAGTACTTTAAAAACTTATGCAACCCTGTGCTAGTTACTGAAGCGGTTTAGTGTCTTCAAATGTCATTTCATTTTTGACAGCTCGATTATGATTGGTCGTTCTTGACATCCGCCGCCATTTCAAATTTACATACATTTCTTAGATTCTCGCTTGCATCGGAAGAATTTGCTGCAGCTCGATGAAAAGTGCAATTATTTTAATAATTAAAGCCGCAAATTATAGTGTTTTCAGAAAAGTTGGGTAGTAGTTAAGGTAGTTAAATCGTTTAACACCGGAAAATGTGATCGGATGTTATTAGTTGTATATTATATGTATCTATAGTGATTTACGGCAGTAGGAGCAAGCGGCGGACTGCCAGAAGGTGTATATAAAATGTGTTTCAGGTGTAGGTAGGGGCACTTATCTACATATATTGGGAGCAGAGGGCACTTTAGAGTATTAAGTGAGGTAAGTCCTGCTGAAAAATACTAAAATTGATCAAATTATGTTAATATGCGCCGTAAGCCTTGCTCTCACGCAATTGTCTGTAGCTATGCATGAATGTGTATGTGAATAGCTATGCATATACATATGTGTCTACTTGTGCAGTTTCGCAGTCACCGTATGACCGTAAGATCCTTCTAACTGCCGATAGATGCCGCTGGTATTTTCAAGAGCGAATATCATTAGTTGCCTCCTCCTTTTTCCGCCGACATTGTTTATAATTACTTTTAACCAATCGTACGCGTATATAGAGATTGCATTGACAGAGCACGCAGCATATTCTCTCTTAACAATAAATAGCATGTTCTCTCTTATTAGTAGCTAAGAGCCATTACACATATTACAGCTGCGCAGTTTTACATTATTGCTGTTACTATCACTGTAGATTAACATTTTCTGGAAGACTTTCAATGAGTTAAATTAAAATAAAAAATAAAAAAGGGTGAAAAATATATAGTATTATAGTATTTTTTATGTAAAAAAATAGTAAAGAAGGACAAAATTCGGTAGCAACCGAAAAAAATTACAGTAGATTTAATTATCGAATGAGGCAAAGAAGTGTGTTATCCACTGAAATTTCTAGGTGAGAAATTAGGCTAGAGAGGATCGAGGAGCCATATGGACAAGTGATCATATTTCTAAAAAAGGAGCAGATCGTTTCTCTCAGAGCCGCAGAGAGGATCATTAGCTATGACTTCGAGAGGGTAGTCCCCAGTATACTTCTTCCTGAAGCCAGGGCGGATGACCCACGGAAATAAAAATAAATAAAATAGAATATTTTTCTTTTAAAATTTACTTAAACAAATTTATATTAACCCCAAATTAAAACAAAAAGAAACTGTACAAACTAAATTGAATTGTAATTTTAGCGGCGTTCCTCCCCAAAAATAAAAGATCAACAGCAAACATGTACGCTTACAAGCGAACAGTGCTTGTGAAAAAAAAATTCTTCAATTTGAACATATTTAATTACGTAAAGAAGCGCCAAGCGTAAAGCTGCTGGTAAAGTATATTTTTCTCAATCTTACCAGTCTCACAAAGCGGAGTTGGCTGGCATGCAGCTTTTCCCTTATTAAACGTATGCTCATGCTTGTGTTCGTTCTTACGTCTCGCAGCATTTATTTAACTTGCTTGCCAAGTGAAATGCTTTCTTAACGCTAGTCTGTAGTGGAAAATGAAATTGAAACCATTTTGTGCAGCTCATTCGAAAGCATTTACATAGAGACAGCAACCAACTGTTATTGTGTGCGTTCAATAATGCGTTTCATTTTCGACAGTGGCAGCATTGTCTGCTCCACTCAGCGCAACTCAACGCGTCGCAGCGCCGTTCCGTTCAGTTCAGTGTACTCGATGTGGCCTCCGGCGTTGGCGAAAACCGCTACATACATAAGCACAAACACTTACATATGTACATATAGAGACTGCCTCAACAATTGCGCTCGAATGTGCAAAAAATGAAAAGAGCTGCTGAATGGAATGACTGCGCTCATGAATTGCGCTCGGCGAATGCGAAAACGCTGTTATATTTTCTGCTTAAATACACAATTAACTTCTGAAAGACTGTGCAGCTAAAGTGAAAATTGCGAAAATGGTGAAAATGAATACGTTGGAAATTTCGCCAATTCAATTAAGAGTTTAAAGAATTCGCTTAACWAGCATTTTTGCTTAGTACTAAATACAGTATATTTCCTTATGTAATTAATGGTCGTAATGCTTTTATGTAATTTGCGAAAAAGTAAAAGAAAGTARGAAGAAAAGGATACTTTTRTACTTCCTAAAAATTCTACTTCAGKCGTTCTCAAAAGAGAAGCGTYATTAATACAAAAATTATCATAAATACATAAAATATCATAGAAATTCTCATGGATTCATAGTACAAGATAGAGGAAATGATGTAGTWGAAATCACATAGTATCTAAAATAGTGTGTTCACTTAATGCCAACAACATTTTTCACATGTTGAACGTCAYATCTGACAAAAAATTTAAAGTAATGTGGAAATACTTATACCATATTCAAAATATTTCAGCTATGGCAGGGTCTGGACCGATTTCATTTACTTTTTTATTGAAAAAAATATGGACGATCAAGGTTTTCCATAAAATTTTAATAAGAAAACTCATTCGGCAGATTTAGAATATAATGACCTCTCATTACCACAACTTTGGCTAACTTGACCTGCCTTGATTCCTTTCTTGAGTATAAACAAATAGTTGACTACCTCACTAAAGCAGTATAAGTATCTCAATTTGATTATGGCAGTTCGTATTTTTTATACCAGTTGTTTGTTCGATTCGCTACACACTCAATTTAATGTCACTAATAATTATACAGCCAACAACAACATAAATTCATGTGCTCCCCAATTACTACCAACACTTTCTTACCTAAATCTAATTAAGTCACACAAAATCTATTTTTCCAATATTAAGCTTAAGTTTAGTGCATATAAAACTTTGCTGGCAAGAACCTTGTACGAATTCAAGTCGTAGAAAATCATTGAGYTTGGAAGAGTTGCCTCACCATATCATGACCTCATTAGAGACCCATCTACCGCCCACACGGAMACTTTGCTAACTCACTTAACCCTGACCTTTACATTTGTCAGTAGATGAGAGCACACGCCAGTGTATAACAAATGTTTGAGCACGTGTATCAACAACAAAGAAAGTCCAAACCGAAATCGACTCACAAAAGCAGGCAGCAAAAACGAAAATCGGTGCCTAATAATGACTTACCACATTAAGGCAGCTCCCTTACGGCATTGAAAGCACATACGAGCAGAGAAAAAGCGTAAGTCATCACAAAGACACCAATACATTTATAACAACAAAAGCTTAATTAAGCAACAAACGCAGCCACTTTGGTGAAAATGAAGATGTTACCCTGGAGCCGAGTTGAAGCGCCACGCTACGCGCTTATATGTAAGCATAAGCGTCTGTTTGTTTGTATTTATCGGCAGTCACGTTGTACGCAYGTGTCCTGCAGCAATTTGTCACACCAACGGAGCGCTCATTGTCGGCCACAAGCTCACTTACTCGMTCACACGCATACACACATGTAGGCGATTGCTACTGTTCGCCTAATTTCCTCCAGCATTTGTCTTAATTTGYGGCGCATAAGCACATAAGTACAACTGTCAACACATGAAGATGTTTACCTACACACCTACACATATGTAAATATACAGCAGTGCTTACATGCCTTTGTAGTGGTTTATCAAGCTGCTTAGAGCGCATTGTTCGCTCTGTGCACGGTGCACTGTGCGCCGCCGCTATTCTCAAGTGCTCGCGGTTGAAGCTTGTCTACTGACACTTTTACTTTTGTAAGCCGACGCTTATGCTCGTAGTTTCAATTGCTGTTGGCATTGTTAATACTCTAGTGACGTTAACAACTTTTGTCTTCTTACTTGGCTTCAAATATGTATGTTATAGTGCCCCTCTCTAGCCCTATCATGTCACTTTCATCGCCGCTCCTTTTCAGTGTGTCTATTTTGGCAAGCTTTCGCAGTCGACGACGCCCGCTGCATAATGAGCTACAACATCAACAACAACAACACTAAGACGAACAGCTGTCACATGTTCTTGCAAAGGATATTTGCCTTKCTCCCGCTTTCTTGTGCGCAAAATAAAGTAAACCGCACCGACTTTTTGCTATATATTATGCATATAAATTCAGAGAAAGACGCAGCTCGTGGTTTCTTTTGTCGTTCGCCATTATAATAATTATATGCTCGCTCGCTGTCACTTCTGTGTCAGTGCGTTTAGCTTCTTTGCCGCACTTCCTTTGTATTCATATTTGTATGTGCGTASGTATATTTATGTGTGTATGTGTGTATGTATGTATGTATATATATTATATATCTTAATTGGTAGTCTTGAATATGTATTTGCCTAATTATTTTTTCGCACTTGCCTCAATCTCTCGAGGCACTTTTCGCTGCAGTTTTTTCTAAGTGGATAATGACAATGCGCCAACTTGTTATTTTTGCATTTGAGCTTCTTATTATTGTGTGTTAGTAGTTCTTATAATTTTGCTRTGCTTTGTTGCTTATTAAAAGCTGTCTTACATAAGTATAATAATATAAAATAAATATGTTGCGCTTATTTTCATTTATTGATAAAAAATAAATTACACAGCTGCCGGAAGTCAGATATCAACATTTGCTAAATTACCAACAAAAAAAGCAAAAACATAAGAAAAAATATGAACTTCGGTTGCATCAAAGCTGTCATACCTWTCTTAGGGTAAGACGAAAAAGACGTRTGCAAAATTTCAATTCGATATCTCAAAAACTGAGAGACCACCAMACTTCRTGGCAAATTTAATGTACCCTGTCCRGGGTATAAAATATATATGCAGCACAAACTACTCTGGTCTTGACTAATTTCGAACTTAATGTGTAATTTATTGCAGCCACTAACAAGTTTAAACMACATTTTCATTGGAAGCTCACTTTTGAAGACAATGCGTCACTTGCAATTGGCTGACAGGCAGCTTATCTACATCGCCAGTTTATGTGTCCATATTATATACTTCACCAACACCTCACCAGCTGCAATTTATCTTCATAGTTGTTCGTGTTCSTACTAACGGTAAAGTAATTTAGTAAAATCAGTGTCAGCATGTCACTGCTTGATAGCTAAATTTTAATGTGCAGATAAAATGTTGCTCATACGCAGAGGCGTGCTTGGTAATTATGAACTATCTTTGATAGTTATTACGAATTAATATCTTAGTTTTATAGATATCGATTATTATGCACACTTCACACACATTTGTCGGAATCACCGATATCTGACCACTATTGCACGTAGCTGCCATGCAAACTGAGCGATCAAAAGCAMGTGCTTGTATGGAAAAYTTTTTCATTTAACGAGATATTTTCATCAAATTTGGCATGGATTAATATATAAGCAATGAAGCAATTTCCGAAGAAATTCTTCAGATCGAGTCACTATAGCATATAGCTGAYATACAMACTGARCGTTAAWAAAATGAAGTTATTTTATGATGTTTTCAAAAGTACGCAGTGACCAATTCATTTTACTCATACCATTTGTCTAACACAAAAATATTAACCGCTACTGACAGTTAACATAACTGCTGGTCAAGTCAACGCATTTGCACTGAGTGACCGCGCAGCTCAGCSCTAAGTCGACTGACTGACAAACTGTCACAACTACTCCAACAGTAAAGCGAGCTAAAATAGCAACTGCTGTAAAATAAATATAAATAAAACTAAGCGAGTGTTACTTAGGATACAACCCACTAACAACAACGCACATCCCCGCTTATCGCGCTATATCAACTCTACTGTGCCTTTGTGCGCTGCTAAATAAATATAGCATCAGTTGAGTGCGGATATGACGCAGCCAAAGCGTGAAATGCAGCTCTCWGTGACGCTTTGTGCCTTTGACACACGCAGAGAAGTTGGCAGCRCCCACACAAAGCCAAATATAGCAGCGCAGTCTAAGAAGTGCACACAGTGCGTCGGGCTGCGGCATCGTCATTTCTGATTTTCTTTCATTTTATTTTATTTTATTTTATTTTGTTTTTATCTTTTTGCCACAAAATGTTGCCACTTAGTTACATTGTAGCGTAGCGCCTGCAGCCAGCCACTGGAAATTTCAGTGCTATTGTAGTCCTATTCGCAGTTGTTTGGATGCGTGCATTTGTTTGTRTTTRTGTRTGTGTTGTCTTAACGCTGAGTTTTYGCAATCGTCGYACAAAATGTGTAGTGTGCAAATCTATCTTTACTTTCATTCATTTACTCATTGTTTATTTCTTTATTTTTCACCACATCTTTTCTTGCTTTTGTTTGCCTTTGAAAGCCGCTGTGGCTTTCAAYGACATGTACGTTACATTCTGTTGGAGAAAATTTATTTTAACCATTGTGGGAATATWTTTTGTTCTTCGACTTTCTTTGGTTCAACTTATTTGCTTGAGTGTCCTCGTATATGTATAGTGCAGGAGTGTTGGTAATGTTTRTTATATGAGCATATACACATGTGAACTTACCACATTTTAATTATTGAGCTGATTCAAAGAAGTAACCGTATTTTCAGCAATGCCATCACTTATTAGCACTGCTAATTAAGTACGATTCCTCTGACATTTCGAATTTTAATATAATGGCGTAGCTTATGAACTTATGAACTGTGCCAGAAACTGTACTATTTTATATAAATACTGCACTTTCAATGACGCATTTTATAGCCGCTAGAGTTGATCTGMCVGGTCTGAAGCTGTGTTGTCTAGAGGAGAGTCCTTCAGCTTCGTTGATAGCTGCTTCAAGTCTGGGTTTAAGTAGCCTCTCATTATGAACTGTATGCTGACGGCAAGTTGGGATCTAATTTCCCTTACTATTTAGCACAAGTCGTTGCTTTTCCCACAGTTTAGGGAATATTCCGGCTTCAAGACAGTTATAGTGCTGCCGGTCGCTCTGCAGCAATTATTTTCAGACTTTCTGTTGGGATTCCATCCGGGCGGTTTTATTCGTTGGCCCTGAGCTTGCCAGTGACTAGTTGTAGATCTTCTAGTGTAAGCTGGCCCTACTTTTTACTGCTTTGTATTGCTCGGCTTCACGGAATAAGATCTGCAAAGGCAAAAGCATGTGCATGTGAGTTGGGCGATATTTTCAGACCACCAGAAAACCCACTTTTGACCAAAAACAACGACGAGTTGATGATTTGGAGCAGTTTTTGAAGACGTTCAAGCATAATAAATCCTGACTTTTGCGTCGATATGTAGTAGTGGATAAATATGCTCCATCATTTACCTCCGAAGTTYAATCGACACTCTTCCGAGTGTCACAAGTCAGTGAAACCGATGGCAAAAATCCATTAATTGATCTTCGAATTGCTGCAGATCTGGCCCCCAACCACTATTTCCTRTTCTCACATTTCAAAAGAATCTCGCTGGAAAGAAATTTTTGTGAGTGTTTCCCGAAACTGCGGCTTTATCAATATATTACCCACGAAGCTACGTTAAAGAAATTATATATATATATGGGCAACAGTCAATTGGAAAGTTCCCGGAATACAATATATATGGGTTCATGTATGTATGTACAAATGATATTAACAACTCATACACACTTGCCTTTTCTTCACTCGGAGTACGTATTTTCGCTTTTCAATTATTCAGAATGTGCCTATCTCGCACCGAAACTTACCCTCTTTGTTTGTGCACTAACCCACATGCAACYTGATTATCAGCAGCAGCGGCTTGGTTGCCTACGCACAACAATGCATGCAAATTTTTTCATATGTCTAGTCAACTACACTTTGTTASTTTGTATAAACATATATATCTGTATCGGTTGAAATTTCAATATGTCAYTCATACGAGTACGCAGCGGACTACCTTACTTCAATGCCTTGTGTGCTTTGTCTGATTTGCTTTTGTACACTACCATTTGTTTACTCACCAGCATTKTAGCGACTAGTTTGCGTGCGCTGTGACGATCCTGTTGGGGGCTAATATTTCATCGACATATGACCAAAATGTGAAAAATAGTCTATACGTGTGTGTGAGTTACTCCTTTGGTGCTTGTGATGAATTTAAAATTTTGGAGTACGCTTACTATGACACTAGAAATTGAGAACGCGTCAATGCTGACATCGCTAATCCATTTTTATACTTTGATATCATCAGACAGTGCGTGATTTCTGTGCTTACAAAGGCTTGCAATGGAAGCTGCGAGCTGCGCAATCGGCGAAAAGGTTTCAAACTGACCGACAGTTCTGGTAAAAAATGAAAAATTTSAATTTGATAAATGTATCGTACTGTAGAGTGCTTAAGCAGTATCAGCGGCGCGCATTAAATCCGATTATTCATTGSCTTTTAAGCCCACTTTCAGTGAACTGCAGCAACTTAAACGAAATACACAAAATTATAAGCGGAAATCATTTAATCAGCAAACGTAATGTTAAGAGGCTCAAGAAAATTGCTATATTACTGCAATTTAAGCCGTCAGCTAGAATGTGAAAATCATTGAAGCGACGAAATACATAATTRCATGCGTATGTGTGTATATATGTTTGTTGCCTGCTTATCTGTAAGCAACAGTAAACCTCAAACAATACTAGTAGGCTTTCCAGCGACAASGAGCAGCCAAATAGCAAACAACAACTTTCTCATTAATAATTGATTGATTGTTGTGCAGCATCAAGTTTTAACGCTATATTGCTGGCATTAGCTTCACATAGAGGTAGAAGGCAAGCCACCCGCTGTTAGAAAGGGTAGGCATACATGCATGCGCTTCAGCAGTGCGCTGTGCACCTGGGCGTATGCGTTATCTGCTGTTGCCTTGCACCAGCATCAGTTGCATTGATGTTTCATAACTAATCAACCAAAAGACACCACAAAATCTAGCATAAAAGGCATTTGTGCGGAAGCAGTAAGGCTAAGGGTAGTAGAAACTGTCGCATAATAAGAGTCATAAATGTCAAATTATGCTGTGAATTGTTGCTCGTGTTAATTACATTGTGCTGTTAACATACTTACGCCGTGTATTTATGTTTAAATTGCTGCTTATCTTGCACACATTTGATAAATTCACTGTTTCGTAAGCTTGTTGTAACAGGCATGGCGGCATATAACATTTGTGTTAATTTGGTTATGTGTGTTGCTTTGCTGATTTGAATATCCGATGATATGGGCGAATGGTTGCTTGAGAAATGATGGCTTATTTTGAGATATCGAKCTGAAACTTTGCATACATAATTTAATCTTTAAGCAGCTGACTATGYGTCGGAATTGCTGATATCGGACCAATATAGCATATAGCTGCCATATAARGGGATCAAACAAACTCAAGTCCTTGTAGGGAAAACTTTTCTATTTGAGATCATGAAAATTGACATGGATTATTGTCCAAGTCAACACTACAATCTCTGAAGATATTGCTCAAATCGGATCACTATATCATATAGCTGCTATACAAATYGAGTGTTCGAAATCTAATCCTTGTAAAGGAAACTTTCATAATCCATAAGATATTTTTACGAAARATGGCACAGATAATTGTCCAAAACAGCGCTATAATTTCCAAATATTTTGTTAAGATCGAACCACTATCGCTTATAGGTACCACACAAAACGAGTGATCGAAATCAAGTCYTTGTAAGAAACACTTTTATATTTGACAAGATATTTTTACGCAAATTGGCATGGATTATTATTAAAGGCAGCGCTTCATTTCCAGAACATATTGTGCGGAGCAAATCACCATTCAAAATGAAGGTACAGCTCATAGTAGTAAGCCTTCCTCTTAAACTTTTTTACAAAATTATATAAAAAAACAAGCACAAGCAAGCCGCCTTTAAGTCAAGACACTTTCAAATATGTATATAATCATCATTAAAAAATTGCTACTTTTTACATGCTTTTTTAATTATTTTTGTCTGCACTCATTTCCTGTTTAGCAATAATGCTTGAGGCTAATTAGCAGTTTTGCACTGTAGACACTATTTATCGAAATTATAAGCAAATAAATATCTATTTCGTTCAAGTAGTGACACTGTGAATCATATTTATTGCTTCAAAGTTATTGATACTATTAAAAGGAGAAAAAATCTGTAGTTACATAAATGTAAAAAGATTCAAAAAAATGCTAAAACTAAAATCGAAAAAATACCAATTTGTTTACCCAACTATAACCAAATAATACTTCATTACGAAATAAGAAATATGTATATTATCAATAATAACTACAAAGCAGCACAGTGCATAAATGAAACCAATAATTAGCGCTTAATTATAAGCAACTAGAGTTAATTATGTTTACTCATTGACCATCAACTCTGCATTTATTGTTATTATTAGTTAACTCAACAGTTCAATTGTTAAAAGTAATACATGTAAAAAATAAGTAAAATGTAAGAGCGGGAAAGAAAGTAAGCTATGAAAGAGAAATTTTCATAAAAAGCTGCAATTAAGATTATCGTACATTTTTTKAAGCTTTTGAGTACAAGATGGCAAGTGTCGTCGAAGGTAATTAAAGAATTGCAWAAGCAAGTTGAGAGGCAGGCAACATTGGCAACGAAATAATTTGCGACTTCAATTTATATTTGATAATATTCGTTGCAATTTCAACAACTTTTGATGCAGCTGTGTAATCGGTTTTTAGTCCACAAGGCACGCCTTACTACCACAAGTTCCACATCGCCTTCGCACAAAAATTTATCGCTAGTTATTTGAATATTTTCTCAATYTTCAATTTCATTTTAATAAGTTTCCAGAGACTTCGCAGCAAAAGACTATAAAAATGCACAAGTAAGCGAAAAGTAATAAAGTGCGGCGAAATATAAAATCGCTTGTAACAACTTTTGCACCGTATCGAATTGAAGCGCTCTTCAATTCAATCGCAGCGCTCTACTTTTTGTATGCACTCTGGCTGGGATTTCGCTATGTATATATGACAAATTCTACGATATTTGAATGTATAAGCGGATAGTGTGCTTTGATGTTTGTTTAGCTGCGGCAAAAAGAAGCAAAATATCATAAGCATTGACAATCAAATTTTTTATGCGTTTTCATATTAAATTGCACTTGGCTGCTGCTATGGAAGAAGAAAGTTTGAATTTATAGAGCAATATTTTTATTTTAATATAAATATATGAATATCTTTATGTGAAATATCAACTTATAAATTATACGGCTACTTGAATATCTTTTTATGTAGAAATATAGAATGCTTGCCTTGATTGATCTCAATAAATTTCAAAGCACGAAATGAAATATGCGTATACTTTGGCTTATTAAATATTTTAAATAAATTTTAAAATTAAATTATATATAAAATAGAAACTAATTTTATATTTCAATGCAATTCTATAAAGTATTTATGCGACAGCTGCGTATAGTCTTGGAAACGTACGTGCGACAGGTCGTATGAGTAACTAAACTGCATTAGCACCAAAATTCAGGTTACTCATAAGCAGTGTTGTCAAGGCATATTTACCTAAACAAGTGATAATACCTACACAAATGTAGTGCAATTAAAATTTTTTAGCATTTTTATGTATATGTATATACATACACACACATATGTACATATAATATATATTTGAGCTCACAATTTTTTCATAAAATGATTAATGTGCCTCGTGTTCACAGGACTTCCGAAAGTACTTACACATTTGCATACCAACAACCGTAGCATGCTTGCTTTCCTTTATAACTGCTTCACAYACACTTTCGTATATATACATATTTACTTGTCTATATGTTTTTTCAGGCGACGTCATTTGTTATATGCTAATGCTTGAAAATTTTTGTGCTAATGGCAAAATAACATTTGACAAAATGAAAACTATAAACAAGAAAAAAAGTTTGCTTCGACTGCACCGTAGCTATAATACTCTTCACAGCCGTATTTCTGATAGCATAGCAAATAGTATAAAGTGAGCTCTATCTTTATTTTGAAGGGTCAGTTTGTATGGCAGCTATATGCTATACTGATCTGATCTGAGCAATATGTTCGGAGATTGTAGTTTTGCCTTTGAGATTAAACTGTTCCAAATTTCGTGAAAAAATCTATTTAAGTGACAAAKTTTTTCATGCAAGCACTTGATTCTGAACGTTCAGTTTGACAGGTTTTTGTTTTTGACAGAAAACTTTTTTTTAATTTTTTTGCACATTTTTTTGGAAATTTTTTTAACCTTTTTTTAATTTTGTTTAAACTTTTATTTGAAGATTTTGTGATTTTTTTTTTTTAATTTTGTTGAAAGTTTTCCAAAATTGTTCCTTTAATTCTGGTATAATACTTGCATAGTTTGTTTGAAAACTTTTTTGAAATTTTATCGAAAAATTTTTAAACATTTTTTGAATAAATTTGTTTTAATTGTTTCACATTTTTTTAAATTTATTTCCGATTTTTTTTTTTTATTTTTATGAATTTTTTTTTAAGTTTTTCAAAATTCTTTCGTTTAGTTTTAGTAAAATACTTGCGTTAGCACCAAAAACACTTCTTGAAATAATACAAAAAAAAGTTTCAATAATTTTTGAAAACTTTTTCTTTAATTAATTAAAATTGTTACACATTTCTAGGGATTTTTTAAAGCAAGTACTTTTCTTCCCAAACAATAAAGTTTTTAACTTGCCAAMTGTACTACTTTCCTATATCCCACTATAAACTATTTTATCATATTTGCACTGACACAATTTCGATACTGTCGTCTACTTTCTCCGTAAAAAATTTATATATTAACACATAGCTGAAATATATTTGTGTGCGTGTGTAAATATACGAAACTACTCAATTCGTTTTCTTTTGTCAACCATACATTTACTGCGATTTATTTGCTATGGGGAGCACACATATCACGAGCTCGAGCTCGAAGTCAAAATGGCTGAATTGTGGGTAAGCAAGCAGAAAACGATGGTGGTATATGGAGCGAGTGTAAACATATGTATACGTACGCAACATATTTGTATGCTTTTATAACGCCGCAATATTATATTGCCAAATAGGTTTTTATAGGGAAAAAATAATTTTATTGGGAAAAAATTTAAACAAATTAACACAAAAATTCATTTAAGCGGCATTTTAATATTTCCCAAAAAAATTATATATTAATATTTCTGTTGAAAAGAAATCCGGCTTTTGTAAATACTTAATTGAAAAATTCAGCTCTTGTTTTCATTAATTCAATTAAATTGAGGACAAATATTGCCAATTAATACCTGGCAAACATAATAGTTCCATACAGTTTCGGTTAAAGTAGAATAAAAAACATTCAATATCCAACTGCGCGCAAAGTCAATGACCAACGAATTTTTCGTTACCGAAACTCACGCTGCAGACGTGGCGACGCCAACAYAACAAATGTCGCCAGCAGCAAGTGTGCCAGCCAACTAACAGGTAGCTATGGATATGGCCGATTGCCAGCACACACAGCCACCTACAACTGCATACAAAATAAATAAACACAAAGCAATAAATGGATTTTCTACATAATATCCGTTGCTCACTSCCAATTTTACGGCTTTTATATGATTTTTATGACATTTACTGCGCACAACTTGGCATACTTTTAGGCAGCGGTATATTGGTTTGTTGATTTGTCTTATGTGTGCTGTGGTTTGGTGTTTTTTTGCGTAACTTTTTATTATTTAAATTTAAATAGCAAAATAAAGCTTGTATAAATTGTGGTGTCAATGAAAATACTTAAGTGAAAAGCATGCTTTCAGGTGAAGTGTGCTATAATCAAACTCTTACTACAAAATGTGATTTTTTTGTTATTTTTGGCATGAAATTATTGATGTAAAACTATTATTA
>NW_017537012.1:596862-604207 GCF_001853355.1 Bactrocera latifrons
TATACATCTACAAGCTTTTTCATTAGATCATGACTGCAAATTTAACCCACATTTCTTTGAAAAAATCATTCCCATTGCATTACTCAAACTGTTTTTGTCCTAGCGAATAGCAAATTYTGCCCTTCAAATATTTTTCTTGGCACGACTGCAACCTAGCCTGTTTCCCTTTTTACCTGCTGCCACAACTGGCAAGTCTGTATCGATTTCATTTGCTGTGGTTTTGATCTGGTCGAAGGTGGATTACAGTAATTGGCAGTAAATGTCACATTAGACCACAATTAACTGCCAAGAGACATGGGTAAAAGGCAAGCAAATCAGATTTCGAATGTTAACAAGTAAAAATCTACGTTGAGTATGTGTAGCGAAAAGTAAAACTGAAGCTGAATGCACACACATGTATATACTCAAATACTTTTAAATATATTTTGCTTTTTTTCAATGATACCCTTATAATACATACATATATATGCTCCAGCAGCTCTTCTGTTGAATACCCTATTGTTTAAATGGAATTCAACAAGCCCTCATTGGCTTTGACACACTTACTTTGAAAACACATATACAAGCACAGTTATGCAATTACAATTTCATTACACAATGTTGGCAACCTTGCTTCACTGTCATACTCGGTGGAATGCGGTGAAAGAGCACCTACGTACCACATATRCATATTATACTCTTGGCCGACACAGGTCAGTGAGGCAACAAGCGGTCTGTTAGCAGCACAGAGAAGATAGAAAAAAAGCTTATTTGCGAATGTAATAGCTTAATCACATGCCTGCTGTTGGTCAGCGATGTTGGAAGCACACCTACAATGTAGAACTGTTAGTAGTTGTATACATAGGTTAAATTTCTTAATTATCTTTCGTGTTCACGCCGCCATTTCGGCRTATCGTTAATGATAATCAAATAGAGAGGTTCAGGAAAAAAAAATTTATAAAGAATATTTATTCAGCTACAATGAAGCTATAATACCTTACACAAGTGCATTTTTATAGTAAAAACTTAGCATAAAAGGTATAAAAAGCACTTAATCTTGATTTCGAATGACCAGTTTGTATGGCAGCTATGTACATATGATATAATAACCCGATCTGAATAACTTATGCCACGATTGTAGCGCTATCGTGGATAATAATCTATACCACATTACATGAGGATGTCTTTTGAAATAAAAAAGTTTTCCATACAAAGACTATTTTTTGATCGATCAATTTTTATGACAGCCATATAGTTCGATATGGCATATAGACAATATTTCATACCAAATTTCGTGAAGATAACTTATCAAATAAAAGAGTTTTCTATACAAGGATTTCATATTAATCGATCAGTTTGTATGCCAGCTATACGCTATAGTGGTCCGAACTGAACAAAATATTCAGMCATTATACCGCTAAGTTTTATAATACTTCATACCAAATTTCGTGAAGATATCCGGAGAAATAAAAAAAATTCCATACAAAAGCTTTATTCTTCACCTACCTTTTAATGATAGAGTAAGAGATAACTTCACAAAGCCGCACCACTCAAAGCAGCACACTTTTTATACATAGACACACTCACGCATGTATCTGAAAGCATGCAATTTCCAAACCCCAAACCAAAGACAAACCACACTCCCTTATAGCAGGGCAGCCCCAGCACGAGTAGCTAATTAAATTCGAATATGCACATGGGGCGTATGAGTAACTTCACTTGCTGGCACGTGAGTGTGCGCTGCTAGACAATCAAGTGTCCTCACATTTCCCTTAATATGTGCATAAACACTTAAGTGCGCAACGAAGTGTCAACAATAAAAGCAGGCAAAGCATACAAGCGCAAACCGGAAACAAAACAATGACTATGAAACAAAGGAACCATAAAGCTATCAAAAGAACATAAGCAATGGCAATAAGACAGCAGAAATAAAAACAGAAAAAAATACAAAAAACACACAAAACAATCCACCAGCTTTTATTGTGCTTTATATTGTGTTTGGGCATTCAAGTGTGTGTGGTTATTGTTGTGTTCACATTAATGCGATTATGMGCCAATTCAATTTGTCACACAACATATTTAGACGGCTACAGCTCATGCATATTTTCGGTTTGATAATGATTAATATGTTAAAAGGGTAGGGAATTCTTTTTTTTTTCTTGTAGAGTGAACAGTTCAAGTAAATAAAGAAAGTGTTACTATAAARTATAAATTTTCCAACTTTTATGGGAAGCCGATTTTAATCATGACAAGGTGATTCCATCTCACTTTCCTCCATGATTTTTTGGAAAACAACGTCCGACAGAATAGACACACTGGGTGTAAACTGATGGGATAGTGAGAAGAGAATACCTATAATTATGGTGATATTGACTCTGCTAATAGCCAGTAGTTCGAAGGTTCACTCTGTGCCAGAGGGACATACCAGTCGCACTGGTTCGGGTTGTTGAAAGATCTAACCTCAGAACGTGAGAAAATATCGGAAACCCCACTTGCTTCCTATTGTTAAAGCTATTGTTAATGAAGTCATGCACTCCTTCACTAGTTTTGAGCGTACAGTCAGCGAGCTCAAAGCCAGTATAGCTGCTCGTCCATTGAAGTGAAAACAGCTGCACTTCGGAGCCTTCAGTGATCTGATAGTCGACCACCTATTCTCACTCGCTCACTGAACCCTTTCTCCAATATTTTCGCTCTGCCACAAATCCTTCGCAAATATGTGAGCTGAGAATGGACCGCCAAGACGTTCTCCTAGTGAAACTAGCTCAGTTTAATTTGGATTCAAACGTAATCCATTTCTCTCTGTTACCTTGATAACCACTTTTAGATACCCTTGGCTTAGAATGATGTTCATGAATTTTCCTTTTACTGCAAAGTTAGATCGTCTGTGTAGGAAACCAGCACCAGCAAATTTCCTCAAGTTCATAGATCCAGAGCAAAGAGGAAAKAACACCACTTCTCTACTCAGTCATAACCGTAAAAATATTATATGCTGGAGATTAACTGCGATGTCAAACTCTTTAAGACCTGCAAAAATCACCGACTGTGCGTTGTAAAAGGCCCGCACGATAGATATCCAAAGCCTAGGATTTATGTATAAGGGCTCCTATCCAGCCAGATCTTTGCTATATGCACGCTAAGCCTTTTCCCTGTTTACCTGAGTCTTTTCAGCGCTGCCAATGTTTTTGTCCTATTTTCGTAATTGTTATATACGTGGCGGGCCTCAAGCATAGCGCACAAAGCCGGGAAGGAATGTTTCGCCTTTTCACTTTAGCTCGCCTTCAAACGAATGATTTTTGGCAATCCAGAAAATGCTTGGCTAAGACTTCCCTTTCCTCACTTGCGTGAACTTCTACACATGAATCCATCCTCCATATGTTGCAGTGTCACAAAACATTTTTTGTTATACGAAAACAAAATACCAAAAGGCATTTACAATTAATAAAACACACATATTTTTTAATTAAATCAACTGGAAAGTAAATTATTTTTGCGTTTAAACCAAAATCTCTGGCTCAGGTGGTCTTTTGAAAAGTATTACAATGCGTTTATTTCTTTGCTAGACATTTAAACTATTTTTGTATAAATTTCCATTAAAAACAAATGAAGCTATAAGCCACAAAAATAGAAATATTTCGGGCAATTTTTTATTATGACGTCTACTGATTGCTAACTAAATAACAAAATGATTGATCAACTTTTCATACGTCAACAAACCAACTCGCATAATATGCAAACACACATATACCTGCCCACTACCATATAAATGTAACAACTACACTGCAGCAATACTAACGTGCTGGGCTGATTTGTTGACTGGGTTTGGTTGACTGCATTGGTGTTGCTTGGCGTGAATGACGAGTTGGCATCCGTTATGGGATTACACTTCCGACGTTGTTATTTACACAAAATTGTGCTCGTTATTATGCTACATAAAGGTAGACAGCTGACAGGTAAATATGTAAGCTTATATATGTACACATGCACATATATACAGTTTGATAACTTAATACCCTGGCTATAGCAGGTTTAAGCTAATTTATCCATGTTGCTTGCATGTGTTTGTGTGCATTGAAACTCAAATACGCCTGTTGAAACACGCTTTCATGCATATGTTTATATACTCGTATATAGTATGTAAATGCAATTTTGTGACACAGATTTCCTTTGTACTCTCAGCGAAAATCAAATAAGCAAAACTAGCCATCAAACATCAGGGGATAGAGTTTTGCAAATGAAAAACTCGTACAGCAGTATTCACGTACAAATGTATATTTGAAGTTAGAAAGAGCTTTAGTCTGGCTTACATATAGGTATATAAACGTTACACACATACATACATACAATATGATGTGATTATTGCTTTAAGCTTCGAAAGTTGGTGCCTTAACAGGTCAATTGAAAAGTCCACRGCCTGACAGATATTTAGATGAATCTTTTTCTTCTTTATTGGCGTAGACACCGTTTACGTGGTTKCAGCCAAGTTTACAACAGCGCGCCAATCGTTTTTCCTTTTCGCTTTTTTGAGCCAATTGAAGATGCTAAGTGTAGCCATATACTTTTCCATCTGATCTTTCCAACGAAGTATAGTTCGTCCTCATCATCTGCTTCACCCGTCGGGTACTGCGTTGAATTCGTTCAGAGCTGGAGTGCTTTCAGTTTCAGAACTTGCACAAAAGGAGTCGCCTTGTTTGAAACCTTGTTCGGTATTGAACGGGCCGGGAAGGTCCTTCCTGATCCTGACGGAAGTTTCGGTATTGTTCAATGTCAGTTTACATAGCCGTAAACATTTTTCGGGGATACCAAACAGAAATATCCAAACAGTTTKTTGACGCTGGGCTTTAATCTTTCAGACAATATTCTCGATAAAACCTTTTTTGTGATGTTCAGGAGGCATATAACACGGTAGTTGGCGCAGATTGTGGGGTTTCTCTTTCTGGTGGATCGGGCAGAGCACACTTATATTCCAACAGTCGGGCATGCTTTCATCCACAAAGAAGCTGAAGCATGGCCCTTATCAGTTCTTTGCCGCGCCCCTTTCTTGTTCTTTAGTAATAGTTCTTTAGTAATAATTGCTATTGCAACTTCTTCTTGGTCGGGCAATGGAACGTCTGCTCCAACGTCATCGATTGAGGAATCGGTTTCACACAGCATTTACATCTTGCCTCATAGGTACTATATACCATATATGGAACTTTCTTCTGTCTGCATTAGTTTTCMATTTTTAGTACGTTTCGCTTGATTTGTGGCAAATGTGCTTCTAAACTTAGTAGTATTAAAGTTTGCATACGTGTGTGCAAATATATTTAAAAACAAATGTATGTAGCATTTACTTGATATGAAATTGTATACCCTAACKCTGTCTTCTGCTTGTATGAGTATTTACACTTTGACACTAACGCCACATATCGTTTGCGAAGTCGCACCACAATGCGTTAGCGCACTGCTTTTTAATATTTTTTTGTTATTGTTTATTTTGTTTTTGTGATTGTATTCCATTTCCTCTCCATCTTCTGTAAGTGTTTGTTGGCAACTCAATTTTCGTTGCGCCATAAGCCCTGATCCGGTCGTACGAATTTACATAGCAATTTTCATTTTTACTTGCAGCTTGTGGGTTTTATTTGATAACAAAATAACGTAACGCAAATGTATGTGTGCATGTTGTGAGTATTGCATTATGCCAGATTTTAGCTGCTTGATTTATTTGTATTAAATTTTAAAACCGCAGCTGCATTTACATATGTATTTTATGGCAAGCATTTCGCGGTGTTTGTATGCTGCTTGAGGCCGCGAAAGAAAGTCTTTGAAAGTAAAAATGGTGTAAGTTGGTAAAATTTAATTTCAGAAGCAATCAAATATCCAGGCCACCCAATTTAAGCACGTTTTATACGAAATCACCAAAAAAACTCATTGTGTGCGGCATAGCGTATGAGTAATATTTTCTCTGGTATATGTATTTACAAAAGCATTAATTTGTGATTATTGAGAAAAGCATTAATAAAATGTATTGAGTTCAAACAATTAATCGAACGAGCCGTTAGCATGCTATTTTACCTTACTAACACGAAATAAATAAAAATAATTTCTATGCRTAATGGTACATTGCGTATAAGTAATATTTTCTCTATTATTTATGTAAAAGTCATCTACGTATATGTATTTCAATATTCGTGAGTCAATTAACTTCGGTTTAAATTTTCGTATTTTCGATAACATTAATTTTTGACTTTTCTTCGAACTTATTCTTAAAAGTTTCTCTAATAGACCAAAAGGCGCTAATTTTTGAAAGCAAAAAAATGTGGTGCCATGAAACTGAAAGAAAATTAATTTACGGGCGATCTGAGGTCTGCAAGAGAAACTATTTCAACCGTTATTCGCACTTCTTATTCAAAATACAAAGTTTTACAGTAATTTTGCGACTGTGKTGTTAGAGGATGTTTCCTGTTAATTTTGGGTTGYTAAAACCGAAGTCCTTATTTGCACTTAATATCGATAAATAACCCAAATTTTTTTATCGAAATGTTCGTATTTATAATTTAATATCCAAAAAATAACCCAAATTTTCAATCAAAAATATCMCGTCGATAATTAATTATCGAAATGAATACTAATTTTCTATTAAAAATTTTCTCGTCGAAAATATAATATCGAAAAAAATTTTGAATCAAAATTTTTATGTCGAAAATTTAATATCGAAAATTAACCCTAATTTTCAATCGGAAACCTCTAACAGTTAGTTGAAATAAACAATAAATAATACACTTTTAAAGTTTCAATATATTTACTTTTTATTATACTCGCTTTACTTAATAAATACTAAACTTACAATAATGATTTTGTTTGTAAATGAAACTGTTTTCCTCTGCTAATTCAAATATATCAGTAATACGTACAGACTTTAAATAGCATATGCACTCTAATCTTACATGCAAGAGAGTAAGTTAAGTAAAACTGTAAATATATACGCACTATAATGTTAAAATTTAACATAAATAATTGTAGCACTTGCCACATACATACATATGTATATCTTATACAAATACGAATTCCTTATTCACATACATATGTACAAACGTATATAATATATATGTAATTCTATACAATTATAAACATATATTGATGATAAATCATTTTCAATGAGTTCAATGAAACACTACAACTGACGATGATCTTGCGCTTGTTACAAAGTGCTGCAAGATCACATATTTTAAGAATACAATTTCGTAGTTTTGTATAGATTTAGTCACTAATGAATTTACAATGTATTGCCTAAGTGCCCTATGAGCAAATATAAATACGAGCTAAGTAATATTTTTTAGCTGTGATATATTTTTATGTATTGAAATAATATATTAATAATTTTTTAAAA
>NW_017537012.1:605502-609077 GCF_001853355.1 Bactrocera latifrons
TTACTTTATTTAATTTCTTTATACTTATACCTACATTAACTTTTACTTACACTATTAAAAATGTGTAAATAAATTCTTTTTATGTTTATTTGCACTTAATATAATTTATTTAAATGTTTGATTTTTTCTTTTTTTTTTAATTTCGCTCATATTTATATTTCTAAGTACTCACTATTTGAGATTAAAGATCGCACAACTCACTGGCAATTAAAGGAGTTTATATAGAAATATGCGTATTATGTTTATAAATATTTCTTAAATACGCTACAGGCTGTTTAATTAATTGTTATAAATATTAAAAAAATTATATTTTCGCTTTGAAAAAGTCTTAGCTTATAACTTTAAAACTTTTTTCGTAGAATGCAATGAGTAAATAATGTGCTACATACTTTACTTTAAATTGTTTCCCTTTATTACCATTTATTTGTATTTATTTTTCCAAAGTATGAAAATTTTCTACAATAACTTACTTATTTTAGTGCGTAAAATTGGTACTATATATATTTTTGTTACACCATAATATTTACAATTTAATAATAAATGTCTGAAACTGCGTTTTGTATATAATAAATACTTTTGTTAACGTCTTTATATTAATAAAGTCTCAACAACAATTTGAAAAAAAGTCAATTTTAATATATATTTTTTTATTTACTGCAAAATTAAAAGATGTATGTGAAATATTTCTGTACAAAGAAGGTGAGCCACCACCATTTATGTCTGTATTTACATATGTATTCAAGTAAATATGGGATTTTTTTATACCAAAGATTGAAAAGTAAAAATATTTGCAACTTGAAGACAGTCGTTCATTTGGTACTTACAAAATCTCACTGTCATTACGAAATTATTGAAGTACTCTTGTCATTATACCTATTTTGCATGATCTTTAAGTCAGCTGGMAAACGGAACTGCGCTCATTTCAATCCGTCATTTCAGAGCATGCGCTCAATTGCCACTGACGTCACTTTCAGTTGAGATAAACTTCTTCGACTTGCTCGCCATCGCATTCCTGCTGATCTTGCACCTCCTGCAGCTGTTGCAAGTGGTGCTCCTCTACTTCCTCTTCGTCGTCATACTCAAGCAACTCCTCTTCGTGCGTCTGCTGCGACTGGCCGTTGCCGCCGTGATGCTCGATGACGATCTGCTGATGTTGTTGCTGTTGATATTCGTCTTGGTCCTGCAAGTCCAAGGGATCTAGCACCGTTGTTGTATTTTGCTGCTGGTGTTGTTGCAATTGTCGATGCGTTAGCAGCTGATGATGTTGATGTGTTTGCTGCTGTTCAATTATTTCGTGTTGCTGATGTTGTTGGTGTTGCTGCTGCTGGTGATGATGCAAATCGCTGTGCGCCGTCGTCGTGAAGACAAGCGGCGGCGGCGAACTACTGCTCACATGATGATGATGTTGTTGTTGCTGTTGTTGATGTTCTACCGTTTCCGTGGCAATGCTATGATTTCGTACAATATGACCGGCGGTCGATTTACCAGAGCGCGTCAGTGTGACCGTCACCTCAGATCCGAGGCCGGCAAATGACACGGGTGTGGCGGTGCTAACATTCGCATGCGTCGCTGCCGCCGCTCTGGCATGGAGGATTTTGCGCGTGGTGGTTGTGGTCGCGACCCCACCGCTATTCGCTGTGGCGCTGCTAACCGTGTGCGCTTGCGTTTGCGTATTGGGCGATGTGGCTGCCGATGCACTGGGCGACACATAGTTGATGAGCAGCACACGTTCACCAGTGGTTGTTTGTGCTGCATGGCCACGCAATATGCGCGTACGATGTGTGCCGCTGCCGGATGCGATCGGTTGGGCGCCAGTAGCAGCTGCGGCTATGGCGGCTAGACCGCTTGAACCGCTGCTCTGTTGATGGTGCTGCTGCTGCTGCTGTTGTTGGGCACGGCTGAGGCGTGTGGTGCTTACCACACTACCGCTGATGGTGTTGCTGTTGTTGCCGTTGCTGTTGCCGCTGCCGCCACCACTGCTCCCGCCTATCACGCCTATCCCGCCTCCTCCACTACCGCTGATCATATCGTTGGCTCATCATTACGTATTATTACCGCCTTTCAAAATGAAAACTTTCTTTACCAAAATATTCTTATTGTTACCCTATTTTGTTATATTATTTTTTTATTATCAATTGATGTTTTTTTTTTGTGTTTGGTAGTTCATTGTTAGATATGATTGTATGCAAAGATGTAATTTATTCGTTTTATTGATTTTTTTGTTTTGTTTTTTTGTTAAATTTGGTGAGATACGAGGCAGCCACAGTAAAAAAGAAGAAAAGATAAGAATAAAATGCAAAGTTAATGAGATTAATGTTATATTCGGATGAGAAGTACATATGCAATAATTAGTCACGAGTTTTTAATAATATATTGCAGCATATAAATGCTTCAGCAATAAGAGTAATAACTTTTGGTATATGCTGTTCAAAAAGTTATCAGCAGATTAGTTACAAGATCGATGGAGAGTGCATGTGATTGCCCTATAGTCTGCCTAAATGAAAGTAAAACTGAGGAACCTGCTTTTTTAGGTTATCTAAATAGCCTATATTATGTAATATTGTTAGCAGGTATTTGTATATAATSTGCAAGGTAATTTTTGTAGCTAAAAATTGTTGAAAGTATGCTCGCTAGCTATAAATTAGCTATAATTTTTTTTTGTTTTTAGAATCGGTACACTATATGCAGTATCATACAATCCGATATTCTTCTTAGAACATAACTGCACTGCGACCCTAGAGCCTCAATATTTCGTAATATATTTGTTTTGAGCTTATTCACGTGATGTTTAGTGCAAGCCCCACGCACTGCACAACCGTATACATATACACAATACACATACAAATATGGAAACTAAAAGTATTAAAAAAAAAAACACCAAAACTCATACAAAGGCAATGCCGTTAAGCATGCGCATTTTGCAAGTCATTACTCCAYACATACAAGTATATAAAAATACGGCATGCAATGTTAATTACAGACAGTTAAGCCACATACATTTATTACAAAAAACACACACACATATTAGCATACTTATAGTAAGAAAAGTATTTTAACGAAAACCAACACCGCCAAAAAGTATATTGTACACAAAACAAGGAAATATAAGTAACAAAAGCAAGGTATGCACATAACACAAAATTACGTAGAAGTATAAAAAGAAGCATGAAATTTAACACAAATATACAAAAACAAAGCAATGGAGAAAGACGAAGTGGGATTTGGAAGGGTTCATTGAAAAATAATTAAATTCAAAGATTAGTATTTTTTGTTGGCTTTCAAAAATTGTTTTTTTTTTTATTATTTGTAATTCATAATTTGCTAACCAAAACAAATAAATCAAATTAATAATTACAATCTAATGACTAAATGATATTATAAGAATAAGTAAGAAAAATAGATAGGTGTAGATAGTAACTGTAGGCTTTTTTAATGCTGTGCAAAGTTTATGCTTTTCTATAGGCAAAGAGTTTTTTCAGTTGTTTAGGCGTAAATATTGCTAAATTTAAAAATAAATATAGAAAAAAAATATAGGATAGAATGCATGATTTATGGAATTTATATGGAAAATTTTT
>NW_017537012.1:609432-640593 GCF_001853355.1 Bactrocera latifrons
AAAAAATGAATACAATTTTTTTAAAGAAAATTTCTGATAAAAACATAACATGATAACATTAAACTAATTTTTCATTTAAAAGTTAAGAAAATATATATTAATTTAAAATGTTCAATAAGAAAATATATTGACTAAAATTTTGACTAAATAGTATAAGAATTTGTTTATCATAGCTTTTTTGTTTTAAGAAAAATTTTAATAGAAATTTTAAGCAAGATATTTTTATATTAAAAGTTTTAAATTAATATACATGTTTTTTTTTTTTAATTTTTAATAAAAATGTTTAATGAAAATTTAATTTCATGTAACGCATAGCTAACGAATTTAATTTTATAAAATCAATATTAACCTAACTAGTCAACCACGTTTGAAAACTAACCCTTGAAACCTCGCACAGCTATTAACGTAAATTGTAAATTTCTATATCATATTTTCATAATTTGTTTGTATGCACTAAATTTTACAAAATAAAAATAATATATAAAGGTTTTTTTTTTTTTTTTTTTTTTTTTTTTTTGTTCAAACATTCTAACAGTGTTGTGTGTACTAAACCATATTTCATAACCATAATGAAATGTATAATAATAAGTAAACTTTAAGTAAACAACCGTTATTTGGTTGCAATAAATAAAAACTAAAATTAGTTTTAAATTTAAATATGTGGTAGGTAATAAGCGGAAATTTAAAGAAAATAAACGTTTTTATTTCAATTTACGCACTATTTTTGGGAAATATAAAAATTAAATAGTTTTTTTTTTTAATTTAAAGTAATAGTTTTTTAAATTGAAAATAATAGTTTTTTCTCTAAGTAGAAGGTTTTGAGTACCTAGTACCAACTTAATGCTACTTACAACCATTTCATTTTGTAAGCTGTCTATATTACAACTACCAACTAAGTATTATATGTTTAAATTTAAAGATTAAAGCAAACGAATTTTGTCAAAGCTAAGTTGTTCCATTATAATAACAGTTATCTATGTTTATAAAGTATACATCGCCACCTAAAATGCAAAATAACGTAACGTCACTTTTCATAAATTTACAGGCAAAAGAAAACGATATAATAGAAACCATTCATATTGAAAAAATTGAGTTTTGGTTATAAAATGGTTAACTATCGATTGTAAACTGGTTATCCATAAGTTATATATTGGTTATCTATTGGTTATTTCTGACAGTGGCAGCTGAAAATTGTATGCTACATATATGTAATATGATGTAGTGAATGGTAATCAATAAAAAAAAAAACAATTTAAATTTTTTGATTATACGTTTTTTTGCATTTTAGGTGACGATATATAGCATAAAATTACTTTAAGAAGTTATTGAATGCACGCAATAATATAGTAGCACAGGGAAATAAGGCAGCAAAATTTAGTAGTGTGCAACAACTTTGGATGTTCTTCACCTTTTCTACTTGAAGTATTTTGTTTTTTTTAACGCAAAAATGTCTTATTTCTTACAAATAGGTATATATGCGGAAGTTGCAACAGCTTGGGGTAGCACACGCGTRCACTAATTATATAACTGTAGTTATTGTATAAAGGAATTAGTTYATAATATTTCTAGTTAATTTGCTATTATTCATGTACATAATGTACTCATTTGTTTTTGGCCTTGTGTGGGGTTGCGGTTTGGTTTAAGTTTTGTGTGTGTTGTTTTTGTTCTTATAGCAGCAGTAAACATTCCTGAAGTAATTTCGCGGAATGTTGCCGAGTTGATAGTCCTTGGCCGTAAAAAAAATCTTTTTTTGTGTCTGTTAAATTTTGTGTGTGGGTGTTTGTATGTATTTATATGGTTGCAGTCACTTTGTAGCGTCGGCATAATAAAGTAAGCTGGTCTAGACTGTTTTGTTGCAATTATTTCACACTGGATTTGTGTTTGCATATTGTTTTGTTTATAAAATATCTTGCTTTTATTACTAAAATTTATTTCTAAAAGCCCCGCTAGAAATAACATTCTGCAGCAGCGCATCGTTCTGCTGCTTAACATCATCATCTTCTTCAACATATCATCAACATCCAACCATCTTACAACTGTGAATGAGTTTGAAATTCATTCATATTCACCTGATTAATATTGCCCAGTATTTGATGGCCTTGCAGCGTTTGCACCTGCGCAATGGACAACGATGTTGTGCCGTCTGTATTTTCGGTTTGTGTTACGATTTGTCCGCCAGTTTGCTGTTGCTGCTGCTGTCCACCACCCGTTGTCGTAGCCGTTGTTATATTACCCGATTGATCGATGATTTGATGATGTTGTATTTGCTGTTGCTGTTGTTGCTGCGTTGTAGCCTGTTGCACCTGCACTTGTTGCACTTGCTGTTGTTGTTGCTGCTGTTGCTGGCCACCACCAGCGCCGGTCGTGGTGGTCACTGTCATGGTTTGTTGTCCTTGATTCTGAGCGTCCGGATCCTTTTTCACCTGCACGGTATGTAATGTGTGTAGCGATTGTACCGATTGCACCTGCGGTATGGTGCTAACTGCTGTCGTGATCGTTGAAGTGCCCGCTACATTGCTGGTGCCAGCGCCAGTGCTTGTGGTTATAACTTTTTTGCCGGTTGGTGCTGATTGTGGAGGAGGAAATAATTTTTATGAGTTAGTTGCTCTCAAGGAAATATAGAATAAGGTGGGCGTAATTAATTCCGGCGTTATATGGCTCGGTGGGACAGAGATAGACAACGACATGGGTGCAAAAAAAAACACAACTAGTATGGTATAATTTTTGAGGTGCGAGAAGACAAAAACTAGTCTGGCAAAGATGTCCAGCTGCTTTTTCGGATTCTATTGAAATTTGTTGGCATTTCGGTTATAAAATTATCCAAAATTTAAGGTTATCTTGCCGTTTTGTTGCAATTTGAACTAACAGCGGTTTGTTGAACTGTTTTCTATTTTATTTTTGCTCAATAATATCGACAAATTTTAGCTAAAAAAAACGTTCCAGCTACAAACGGCCAATTTTACAACAAATATTACAGTGTCCCAACTTCGTGTCAAACTTAATATTCCCGTTCAGGATGTAAAAAATTATTTCATGCTTTGAGCAAAGAGCTTTACAAATTTCATTAATCTCTAARTTACAATATAAATTATGTTCAAACTATGCAAAAACAAGTATTTTCTCTGTGGCAACAATAAAAAGTCCATAACGCACATTTCCTCGAGAGCAACGTTGTGTACAACTGAAAAAGTCTAACTACAGAATTAAATTAAAATTAAATTAATAATAGAAAGTAAACTCAAGGCGTGTGTTAGATTTTTTGTTAACAATTATTTCCACTTTATTTAGCGCATAACTTTATGTATGTATGTATATATTTTGGAAAAATCGCCTTTTTTAATAAATTTAAAAAAATATAAAGCAAACCCTTATATATATATTAAAAATTAACATCAAATAATATATTGTCGTTTAAATAAATTCTAGTTTGTGTTTATACAAAAAAAAATTGTTAAGGAAACAGAGCGTTAGATTGAACTTTTTATTGCTATTTTTTTTTTCATGTTAGAAAATACTGCATATTAACGTAGAGTATGTATATTTTTTTTATTTGAAACAAAATAAATTTGCGCAAAGCGTTTATGCTTAATGATACTGCCGCTTTATGACTAATCATTCGATATTTTGCTGAGTAACCGTTATTGTTGTGTTGTACATAACAATGATATGAGCATATAGCTGTACAATGTCATTTTGTTAACTTGTTGAGAAAGCCTTGAGAAGCGTGGGGAATGCATAATTAAACCAACACTATTATTAATTTTTTCTTTACAAATCTTACTTATGTACGCGAAACGACCTAACTATTTTCAAATACAATTTAAACAGCTTAATGCCTATTTACTGCTAAATATTTATCAGTTATCAATTTTTTTTTTTTCTTTTACGAACCGAACACCTCTTCGCTGACAAAATGTATGACATTTTGTAAGGACGTGCCACTGCTGCTCGTAGCGGCGTTCGGTTGTTCCTGCTTTAGCGTAGTCATGTGCGTAACGGTCGCACCGCCCGCACTATTGCCATGCGTTACAATTATAGGTGCATTCGAGGATGTTGCAGCAACTGTGGTGACATTGCCAGCAACGGTTTGATAACTATCGCCCGCCGTCGCTGTTATCTCACTCACATTTGACGCTATAACGCTGTCTGTCTCTGCTGTCGTGTTTAATTCCGTATCATTACCACCAGACTTACTTTTCTTTTCCTTCTTTACTCCGGGTTTGGCGAAATGCCGTAATTCCAAATGGCGACGCAAGTTACGTGACTGTCGGATAACTGCATAACATATGGGACAAGTAGCCGGTTGTTCTGATTGTGAGCGTGAACGGGATTCTGCAAAGAAAAAAATTAGCATACCGTTACCAATTAATAATAACAATATATATATATATGAGTTTAAAAGTAAAAATAACGGTAATTAAAAATCAAAGAAAAGCGTTAATTTYGTTGTGCCGAAGCTATAATAGCCCTTCGGAATAAAAAAACATACTTTATTTATGTATGGTAGCTGTATGCTATAGTACTACGAATCGAACAATACGTCCGCAGATTGTAGCCTTGCTCTGGAAAAAAAAATTATGTCAAATTTGGCGAAGCTATCCTATTACAATTTATTCGGAGATTACGCTATTTTCTTAGATAATAACTCATGCCAATTTAAAGAAAGATAAAGATATCTTGTCAAATAAAAAAGTTTTCCTACAAGAAGTATATTTTGATTGGTCAATTTGTATGACAGATATAAGCTATAGCGGTCGGATATCAACGGTATTGACGAATAAGTTGGGTTTTGGAGAGAAAAGAACGTGTGCGAACGTCAAGATCTCAATAACTGAAGGTATAGTTCATTTATTTACAGACAAACAAATAATAGCTAAATCGATTCCCAACATATCCTTCTGGGTGCTAGAGACGTCGTTGCAAACTTAATATACCCTGTTCAGACTCAAAAGATGTTCAGACAACACCATTGTTTATTCATGGTGAAATTGCATTTACTCACCACTCTTGGTGCGTTTAACTGTTTTCGTGCTGCTTGCTGGGGTTGTGCCGCCGGTGCTAACATCGCTAGTATTAACGGTTGATATCGGCGTTACATTCGGGTCCATGGTCACAATTGTCTCTACCTTGCCTACTTCACTCTTGATGTGCGGTGTCGAGGTTATTATCTGTGTCTCGTTGCCATTTTCAATGCTTTGTTGTTGTACCTGTATTTGTTGCTGTTGTTGCTGCTGCTGCTGTTGTTGTTGCTGTTGTGTAGCTTGATGTACGACAGTAGTAGTGGTCGGTGCAGTAATGATCGTTTCCATACCCTCAACTTTAGCAACTTTTGGAGCGGACGCTGTAGAAATGCAAAGAAATTTTGGCAATAAAGCATAAGGTGAAACCAATTCTTTACATTTTCAATATGTAAAGTAACGCTAAGGACCAAAACTGCTCTAAGCGTGACGCATGAGCCTATCAGGTTAACATAACCTAAYCAAATATGATATGTACTATGTAGAGTAAGAAAAAAAGTGACTTACGTGACATCTTCTTAACACGTGGCTTGCGCTTGCGTGCGGGCAAGAATTGTTGTATGACATCCTTGGGCGATTCAGCGGTCACAATGGTCTGTTGTTGTCCGGCGGCRTTAGTGTGTGTAGTCGTTTGCAAGATTTGGCCAGCTTGGTGTATATCATCAACGACATGTGCATGTACGGTTTGTTGTGGTGCGGTAGCAATGGTGGCAATCAGTGGGTCTTGGTCCTAAAAAAAACAAAATAAAGACATCAAGACACATYCATTATTAATACAGAAGGCTGCCAYAAAAGCATCAACCACTTACATGGTGTTGTTGTGGTATCATATGTTGTAGTTGTATTGAATGCGTGGTGTAGTCATCTTTCGTAACGGTTTGCGGTGCCAAGCCCTGTATATTCAGACATTGTGCGGCCTGCAGTAGCGACGGCAATTGCGCGTGATCGACACTTACTTCGCCGCGATAAACAAACTCCAACAACGCTTCCAGGTCGTTGGCATTGACGCCGGCCAACATCACCACCGGATGCTTGCATGGCGTATTCTAAAACAAAAAAAGAATGAAGAAAAATAAAATAGCATTTCAAAGTGTTGATAAAAAGAGGTTATGAAGGTGTGTGTGTTTGTTGGCGGCACAGCTGAGTTGATTTACATAAAAACGTAAACAGAGAAATTGCCTGGCAAGTTGGCTAAATGACCGGCACTGCGTCTCATCTGTGGATTGTCTATTTTAGCTCACCGTGCTGCAATGTCTCATATCCACACACCGCCCGCACTCCCTCATTTTACTCACGCTCTTTATGCTCTTTCACGCGCTAACAAATGCGCACACATATGTACACCACACAAAACTCGTTTACGGGCCTGCTGGCGGTCGTCAAAGACTTTCCCATTTAATCTTTATTTACTCAAAAGTATCTTTTTAGATGCCAGCATTATGCCTTCTCACCAGCGCTTCAAAGAACGCTTGCCTGCTGCTATGTCGCARCTCCTGCTCTACTCGGGCACACTCAAAGTGCGGCGACAGTAACGGTCATCATGAATTACTCAACAAAAACGTTAAWATTTCTTCAATGGAACGCAGAGCGTAAAGTCATTTTAGGGAGAAATTCATCGAATTAGCGAACGCGTTGCTCAGTRCAATGTTTGAAAATCCGGTGAAATCAACGAGTTTGCTCGGCAAATTGTTAGTCGCCTTTTATTGTAAATTTGTACGCCATGCCTTGGCTAGTTTCTCATTTGCCGGACAAAAAGCGTCTATTGAAATTGTTTGCTTGGAAAGTTTCTTAAAGCTGCAGAGTGTTTAGACATTTTTTTTATGGAAAATTGGAGTATAATAAGCAAATACAAAAAGATCTAAATTAATCAGAAGCTGGTTTTATATTGCGGGTAAAAAATAGTAAGACTTTTTTGAGTAAATTGAAGATATTAAACGATTATTGCTCCACGCAGTTATAGTAAATCTGACTTTTATCAACTACGCAGCGTAAAATAAGCATACAAATTCTAGCACAGCACAGGTTTGAAGACTTTTAAAACAACACGTAGATGGCACCTAGCTAAATCGATCAGTCCAACCAACAGTTTGTTTACATTTGCACACCTTTCTTTCAACACACTTTGTCCCCACTAAATACGTATGTATGGAATTGCCAAATTTCTCTCAGCTTGACGCTGTTTATGCCAGCAATTTTCGGTTACTAAAATAATGATATTTAGCTATTTAACCAAATACAGAATCTTCAGCTCTGCCGCCAATCGCTGAGCATATGAGCGCGCTCTGTTTTAAAACTCACAATTCAAATACGAATATAGTTTGAGTTGTTTGGTCAATATTTTATCAGTATATCGACCTGACCCGATAATAAATATAAGCATGCAACGCGTGGAGAAAGTAGAGCGCATTGTTAGCCCTGCTCATATCACTACTAACAACATTTCTTTTCTGTTTATTCTCAGAGCGCATTTAGAATGGGAGGACTTTTGTGTTGAGGGTTGTAAGCCTCATACAGAGGTGGTACTCGTAGTATGTGGAGATACGCACATATATAATATGTTTTGATGCTGAACGCTCACCCTACAACACCTTTATTGTCAATTGGAGCATATTTTAATACTCAGCGCAATACGGTGAGTACAAATTAACTAAAGTGGCAGAGCGCTACGAAGTGTCTGCACKCCGGAAATCACTTGTTTTATCCGATAACACAGTGAATTCTTATTGCACGTTTTGTTTCGACAAGTGATAGTCATTGCCGGTCTCTATATCTTATAACCCAGAACTGTTTTGATTTTTTATGCTCTACAGCCAAGTGGCTATAAGGGAGAATAAATCTAAGTGAGAGTTGGAAATGGTTGCATATTCTTCAAAACTGTTAAAGTGTTTGCTCGTGTTTTTAAAACAAAAACAGCTGATTGAATTTTAATATTTACTTATGACTAGGGGCTTGCCACTAAGGCGGGATGATTTAAATTCTTTTCGATTTTTCAAAGCTTATCAAAACTTCGAAGTGATGCACCGAACATTCAACGCTGGAAAGTTGTTTTCAAGCATGTTAATAATTATATTTAATAAATTAGCCAATTTTTTCGCAAAAAATCGCTTTTTCAAAGTGTTGAAAAAAATACTTAATTGAAATTTCGAAAAGCTCTATAGGTGTTACCTAGGAAAAACTATTGACTAGCGATATCACACTTTTTTCCGTGACAAATTCGAATAGCTGCTGCCATTGCCGTATTTTTTACTATTGTTTCGTAAATGATGTACATAATATTTTTTGAGTACGTTGTTGTTGTTGTAGCGGCAGAAAGGACACGGATTTTTTATTCAACCAAGGGCAGTTATCTTGTCCTTGGTCGAATAAAAAATCCGGGTCCTTTCCGGTTACATAGACCTGGCTATCGTGGGAACGGATCCTTTGAGTATCATACTTTATAATAATGCACCGTTGGTTGTAATGAAGAGAGTCGTCAAAAAATCAGAAAAACACAAATAATTCACAAAAAAAAATAAGAGAAACAAAACAAACTTAGTTTAAAAATCCGATCCAACACTTTTCATCCTTGTGAAGCTTTTTTAAACAAGAACTTTGAAAAATTAAAAAACAGATTATCGATATTTTGTGAGTAATGCACTATATTATTGACTTTTGGCCATTTCTAGCTACAAAAAGTAGAACAATATGGCTAGACTACATGTGGATTAACAAAAAGAGAAAAAAAGAAAAAATATTGTAAAATGATTTTGAAGTGGGAATTCCGCTGATTAAAAAGATATTCCTAAAAATTAATACAAAGAGTTGCGTATATATATGTATCTAAATATCTGCTTATGCGTCTTGCCGTAAGTAAACATGAGGAGATACATTGGAAGGGGAAATCAACACAAATATAAGCATTTGGACCATGCAATACCCAATATACCTAAATGTTTTTGCAATGGAAATTTAACGAGTTACCCGAGCGCAACGAAGCACAATGACATGACGCGGCGCAGCACACAAAGCCGAAGCAAACATTACCTGAACAATAAACGAAACATGCGCAGTGGAGGAGCATGCCCCTTACGGCACTCCGCTCTTCCACTAGAGTTATTAAATACAAGAGCTACTTATGTGAAGGTTTTGTGATGCACTCTTTTGTGCTCTCACTCTGACGCTTAGATTTCAGTGCTAGCAAATTGCGGTCGCTCACCGCTCTCACTCACTCGCAAAACTACTCGATATTCTTATATATACACACAGGTAGCGAATGAGCAGTGTGTGAACATTTTGATTGCCTGACTTTTACGACTTTGGCCGCAACGTACTACAAAATGGAACAATGTTGAGATACTTTTATATACTTATATTTTATATCGTTCACAGATACGTTTTTAAATTTAGAAATTGAAAATATATGTATAAGCAGACAGGGTATATAATACATAATTATTTTGGTGAAATTTATTACTAATTTATAATTAAATTTGTATTGTTCATTCTGATTATGTTCTGTGTAGGCGGTTTGTGTCCGCTAATTTTATTTTGTCTCATAGTTAGTTGCCGGCATAGCTTGTTCATGTGCCGCTCTGAACCGAGTTCGTTGCCAACCGAAATTCGAGACAATCAAATTAATTGCTASCGAGAATATAAAATGTGAATCTCGTTCAACTTGTTCAAGAGGCAGCGATGATGGTGTAATATTCATGTCACACACAATGCATACGACACTTTCAGAGGGAGATATTTCCTCACTTGCCTCAATTACTAATAGAAATCTTTAAAGGAAATCTCTAAAAATCTGCGTGGTAGAAAATTAAAGTGGTGCTCCGCACTCATCATTTCCAACACCGTAGACGCTGTTTGATACTCTACGCTGCCTGCCTCTTCCGCCTGCACACAACTCACGCTCACTCTTCAAAGCTATAACATACTATTATAAATGTTGCCTGCTTACTTTTTGTAGCTATAGAGATATGCACCATGTCGGTTACATTAACCAATTTAAGCAAGGCATTGACTGACAAACTCCTCTGCAGAACAAAAAAAGTAAAATACACTCCTCACTTTGCTCTATGTTCAAAGCATGCATCTCAATGCATAGATTTTGAAACTCATACAAAACAGTAACATTGCCATACAAGCGCAGTCATGGTGCCGGCTTAGCATAAGCAAGGGCAGAGGCCATGCCACCGGTCCTGATGGATAGCAAGTCTCYGGAGCGGTAAAAAATCTAGCAGCATGTAGAAGAGCGGAGCGCAAATTGAAAGTGATGTGTGCTGGTGAGTGTGCTGCACCACAACTATTTATGTACATATGAGTTTAGTTTGTGAGTTTAGTTGAGCATACAGAGAGATTCTTTGAACGCATCATATTGAGACTGAGGCCTAAAATATATGCCAATCGTCAGATTTAAAAGACATCCACCTAGAATTAACCCATTTGTAAAATTATCTCTGTTTACAAACAAACTGATGCCAATTCATTGCACTTTCTGTTTACATTTTCATTTGGTTYGTGGGTTCTTGCGCGTGTGGCCACATAGATCGACAGGTGTAAACTTTTTTGTTTTTTAAATAATAAATATTAATTTCTATTATTATATAATATTTAATTTGGAAAGTAAAGATAGTTTTAACTTGTGATAATAAAAAGCTCAGTTATTCATTGTTACTTTACTGGACTGTCATACAATTTATATATGTGTAAAACACTTTTGCGTAATGTATGATAAATCAAGTTATATTTTTACAAAGAACTTACTTTTAACAGCTCCAACAAAAACGGTGACGCTGCACACAATACGATTTTATGCGCTGGAAAACTGCGCCCGCCAGCAGCTAAAGTGCAGTCCACCAAGTCGTTGTGACAACGTAAAAGTTGAATGGCCGTCACCAGTGACGAGCCATAGTCGCCCCACGTAAGGGAGTAAAGTGAGTTCATTGGCAATGCCATCATCGAGCCAACGTTACAACGGCGTTAAACGTCGTTGTCGCCGGGCACTTTGTCAATAAAAATAATAAAACGTAAGAAAAATTAGGTTATTCCGTAGTCTACCTCCACTGGTAGCACTCTAATCCTCAACAATTTCAGCAATCCAATTAGTTATGAATCAAAAACTGTAATTAGAGAATTAAACGTTTATAAATACTTAAAAATGTTTTAAAGAAAAATATGCAATCGAATATATAATGCTACCTAATTATCCACATATAAGTAGTAAACCTAACAATACCCCATTAACGATAGGCCGAAACCCCACGGTTGCGCCTAATATTTGACTAACCCGCATAAAATTTTCCAACATTTTTCTCCATTGCCGCTAAGCTTATGTTATGTATTTATTTCAATTTTTTCTCATTACGTTGTTGTTGTATGTGTGGCGTAAACCTGAAAGCACCAAGTGAAATTTCAAAAAGCCTTAATTTTACMTCCGCCGTCCTCACTTGCTTCTCCTTATACRAATAACGTGGGCAATGCGCTGTACATCCATATGTCTCACTCGCTCTCATGCGCTCTGCCACGCTCGCTATTGTCATGTTGGTAGGGGAAATTTGGACTTGAATTACACACGTAGACGGCGAAATCGTTGCCAACGACTCTCTCACACCCTCCCTGTCGCTCTTATTTAAAAACAGACTTGTTTAAGCAGTGACTATGAGACGACGAACGATCTACCGAAAGACTTCCCCTCTGTCGTCGCTGCCCTAAATGTTTTGCAACTGCGCAATGCTCACATCAACGCGAAGCATCACCGTACCAAACGTTTCAAACGTGTGTGGTTAAAATTCATTCGCTCCGACTCGTAAAAAGACAACATTCGCGCTGAGCTRTACGACACACACACACTCACATACGACGTTTGCCAACGTAATCAAGAGTCGAAATGTTAAACTTGTGCTCCCCTCATCTAAATTGTTGATTCAGCTTGTTATGTGAATGCGTAAGTGTGTATGTATGTGTGTRCTCCCAATGAKRAGGTCTGATAGTGATATTTTGTGCGAAAATCAATTTTTTGTAAATCTACAAATTCATCAATATTAATATCATTCTTAAAGATATATTAATAAAAAACAATCTTAATATCAATTTCTAACTTCGAGGCAAGGCTTCGCCTCTGCTGAAGATAGTATGTACGTGAGTTCGTACGTCTGTATATCCTTTCATTTGCTATTGACGCAAAGCTTTGGGAGGTTTGGAGCCAAAAGCACTCACACTTGGCAGCCACAGTAACCACATGAACAACACTGCACAAGCCATCGGTTAACAAATATTTTTCTCTGTATCACTTTTCTGAATACTCATACGGTCATAGCCGCAAGCTGTACAGTTTGCACTACCGCCACGACACGAAATTCCAACTTTTCTCTAATAATGCGAAATTTTTGTTTAATTATTAATAAACCACCACTTTGTTCCCCCCTTCTTAACATTTCAAAAACTTATCTTAAGTGGGAATACTTTCTTTTAGCTAGCGTTTTTAAATTCTATGAAAAGGCTATAAAGCATTTTTACTATATTTTACAAGCTCACATTCCATTTATCCCCAATTTTTCATCACATTTTAATACACTCACTTGGTAAATAATAGCACCAAACAAAAAAAAAAAGAGGAAAACACTTGCGGATTATATCTCTGTTTTTAAAGTTTCCCGCTTTACAAAATCTATGAAAGAATCTTCTGAATTTATTTTTGTTCTCAGAGTGGGCACTAAAATGGATGAAAAATCTCACAGAGCAGTCAGCCAGTCAAAAAACTCTGCTTTTGCTGCTTCTGCTACTGCTTTCAATAATTTTGTTACTCACGACTTCTCGCCAACGTAGAAAATTTCTAACTAAAAATTTGAGTTCGATAYTTTGTTGGCCACACTCGCACGCTCCACGATGCTCGGCGCTCGCTTCATGTCGCTCGGCGTTCATGACAAAGCCGCAACGAARACGACGAACTTCCCCGCCGCTGTCGTTGCGCCGTCGCTGTCTTTCGGCTGTTGACGTTGACAGCAACGGGTAGGATTACCAACATGCCGCTATAATAAATTAGAGTATTTCATGCGCGAGAAATGTTAAGATTTTTAAACTTAAATTTTTGTTCAGCATATAAAAAACTATTAATAATATGTTATTAAAAAATATTAATTTAAAAACAAAATTAATTTGTTTTCTGTGTTATAAAGAAACAACAGTTATGAGTTTATGATTTTAAAGATATTTAATACATACTTATATAGGAATACATTTTAAAATGATTAGTTGTTTATTTGTGTTTTTGTAACATGACAACCCTAAAGGCAAATCGCTATCTTGGCCAGTTCAACAATACAAGTTTTTGTCTCTATACGGGAAAAATTACTCGTACTTTGCTGTGCCAGCGCAGCTTGTTGTTTTTGCATTAATTGTGAGTATGCGTTTTGTAAATAGAGCAAGATGGCCGCTCTTCTCAAAGTACAGTTTTCTACCACATACAGTGAGAGCGTTACCAGATAGATAGTTAGATACTTTAGAGAGGAGAAAAAAAAATCCAATTAGAATTTAATAGTTAAACGAAATTTTCAATGAATGAATAGAAAGGTGCTGTATGAAAAAATCAATCTTCAAATAGAGATCACTCCGGTCGCAGGCACTTGTATTTATATACATGTGTATGTGCTTATGAATATAGAAAGGTATTCTTATACTGAAGAGCAGGTTCTGCGAAAGTTCGTAATCGATTTGAACTTGAACCTTATTAAGTAGGATTTTCCTTCTTACTMCGCTTATATACATACATATGTATGTGTGTGTAAGTATAACTTCCATTGAGGTTCGAGCACATTATATAATATCAGTGCACGGGAAGTTGTTTTTAATAAACTTTTGATAACTGAAGTGCCAAGCCACCGGGAGCACCATATCTTCCACAGCAGCAGGCTAAAAGTCAGCACTGAATATTATTATTCGAAGCCAAGCGAAAGGTCTGCTTCTCTCAAGAGCAGCTGGGCATATATTTCAGCTGTGTATCTTATCCAAGAGCGCTCACGCAGAAGCCTTGCATTTTCCTCTCATATTATAGCAACTTAGCCTCGATGTATGTAAGYCGAATGGGTATGTAATCGACCTCCCTAGGAATAAACTCAGACTACTAGTCACATTTTGCACTGGCCACTGCAAGCTAAAGAACCATTTACAAATATGGGCCTAGCTTCTTGCAAAAATTTCCGGATCTGCGAGCGGAAGCCTGAAGCACCGGAACCCTTGCTAATTGACTGCACAACAGTCTGCAGACGCAGATTTAAAGTCCTTGGATCCATGTTTCCAAATCATATCACTGCACTATCACTCAGCAGTATTTGGACTTTATCAATATGGTGGGCCTAGGTGAGTCTTTGTGATTTAGGAGAGGGCACAATAGACCGAAGGTCGCGGTGCATTCCTGATTTATCAATCAATTAAGTCTAATGGGTTGTTCTGTTAAGATTGCGAGAACGGTTTTGGAAAAATACTATACTATCGATATAACGGTATAACGGTAACTGTACTAAGTATAACATTTTATACATTATAATAAGTATCCATTGAAAATATATTGCTATTAAATGGATGGCAGCACCAAGACCCCACTGCTAGTCGCCAACTTCCGCCAGTCGTACAAACAACAGCGAAAGCATATTCGAACAAGCGGGTATGCCCAAAAATATACATACATATGTACATTCTTGTGATTATGTATGCACATTCATACACTTGTGTTTAGATTTGTATGTAAAACCCGGTGATTGTCGTTTGCCGCTACTAAATGCCAACACTGCTAAAGCTATGTACATAGCTAATCCCGACAGCAACAACGTGAAGAGGGTAACAAATATCAACCATAACAAGTTGGGGTCTGCTCCAACAAGCTCACCGATTTCTTTTCACAATCAGCTAAACACGTACGCCAAAAACGAATGTTCTGYCTCATTCTCATGTGCGCTCGTGTGCCTCATATTGGTGGGCAGTGTGGTGGGGTTATGGGGGCAGGCAAAACATACAGGCATACATATTCTGGCATGGATCGAATTCATTATACAAAGCGGTAATTGCGAGTGGCGAGTTCAGTTGAAATGTGGCCTCGAGCGCTTATAAAACATACACACTTACAATGCATGTATATATAGTATGTATGTGTATATGTGCATTTATAAATGGCTGAGTGAATGTACCGCCGTTGGAGACGAAGTTTATTTATACAAGTTGCTTTTGAACATGCGAAAAGCTAATACGAGAGTGGACGAACGAGTATCCATTCGGTGGGCTTAATGAATATGAACGAGAAATRTGTATTTACATATGTTTGTGTGTTTGTATATTTTTACAAATGCCTGTAGATAAGAAATGAACATATTAAAATAATGTGTACTAAATGCTTCAAGTATAAACTTTAAACGCATAAATTACCAACAATGCGGACTCAACGGACACACACTCGCCACTCGAAAAGCGAAAAAGCTGCCTAATGCAAAATAAAAGTTATTCAAAGTAAAATATARTCATGAATAATTAAAGTACTTGTTTTTTCCCCATTATGCATTATTATAAGTAAACGCAAATGGCGCTATTGATAGATCTGTATRTATATATATGTATATACGTACATATGTGTTTATAGTAAATAGGTGTATAATCACAACGCAAATGCAACGAGTAGTATGCACTTAAATTTTTCTAAAATAAAATCGCTTTAAGACTTTCAAGGCATTGACGTAAGCAGACTTATGTACATATTAACAATCCACTTCACTGGAGACGGTCTATTGCGCTTTTGCGTGGGTGTCGCGATTGTGGCTGTATGGMAAAATAAATTATAAAACCAATTTCGGTTTTCCATTTGCAATTAAATTTTCGTAAGGAATTTCACAATTTTCGCTTACAAGCTAATCGTTGCGTCTTTTTTTCGCACAGTCATGCAACAAACACCTGTTTCCCGCCTTAATCGACCAGCTTAAGGCGTACGCGTTGCGTTGCGTACATTTAAGATTTATATTAGCCGTGGCGTCGTGCGCTTTGAACCACTACTACTTTGGCACTCAGAAGCCAGAAAATTTCACGGTCCTCAACCGAAAGTGTTTTTATGTTTATGGACGACAGCGACAATGCCGAACTCGCACTTGTTGTTATGGGAGCAATATTTCTGCGGAGCGGCCAACTAAGTGACAGAGAGTGGCGGGAATAAATACTACACCAAATGCACAATAATAGAGACAGGCCATCTCCGATTTCGTTGTCTGTCTGCCCRACTGCTGGCTGCCGGCTGCCTGCGTGCGCGTCAATTTAAGTCAATCCATAAGACTGAAAATACAAAAGTCCTATTGACAATGGCGCGTTCTCAAACTCATCTCTAGAGTGCTCCAGCCAGAGCAGGCTGAACGAATGTATGATTCTCCTGCGGCCTCTTGACATCTCAATCAAGAAAGTACTCACCGAAAAAAAACAACTGTTTTTATTTAGATAAAATAAAGTGGTGAGCAGAGGTGCAAGCGATTTTTGTTGTTGTTATTACTTTTACAGTTAAAATCAAAACAGAGAAAAATYTCAAATATGCTTATGAGTGCAATTATGTACAAGAGTGTAAGCGCCATGAATCAGTTACACACGAGTGTACGTATTTAAGCAAACATATAAATAAGAAAATAAATAATAGTATTTACATATATCCATTTACATACATATGTATATGTACATCATATTTCTCGAATCAAATACAACTCAAAATCGACACCTACGGTTGCTACAGTAAATAATTTATTAAAAATAATAAAAAAAAAAAATATTGTCTGGAATAATCCATAACTAACATAACAAATCTAACTGTTTTAACAAATATTTGAGATTTTAAGTTAAATTCCATTCGACTCCAAGGTCCAATCAAGAAAAGATGTGTAAAGGAGTTGAAACTATTTTTCGGAAATTTGTAGCATGAACWAATTCCTTCAATGAAAAGGCATAAACACATATTTATTACAAATTAATAGCGGTACTTTTTTAGTTGAAAATATAAATTTCAAATGGACTAGTGCGCATTCGAAAAATGGTATTTTGAATTAGTTTTTATTTAAAAGGCATAGAATTCTTCTTATATTAGTTTTTTTACCAGAATTTTTGAATTTTAGCATAAAATTTCCATTCGAACCACTGTACGTCAAGCTATTCACAGCCTAGCGAATGKTTCGCAGATTTTTCACTTCCACAACAAATCTCATTACTGAGTATCAAAGTATTTTAGCACCCGCCTACGTACATAGCAGATAGCACAGACCTATTTATGGCTCCGTCATACTCTTTGTGYTCTAGCCAGAGATAATAAATACAGAGGTATACAAAAGCAACAACAAAATACTAAAAACAAACATACTATATATGAAGAGAATGGTCACGAGATTTTCTGCTGAAACTCTGCAAGAAACATACCCAATAACTTTGAAAATGGCATACTTATGTATACAGTGAGGTCGTGCATGTGTAAGCATATGTATAATACGCTCTGCATTCATACATCTCCCTCGAAGTATGCTACGAGTAAAAGAAAAATTAAGTGAATGCAACAATGCAGAAGTCGAAGAGCGGAATATATCAGCCATTGAAGCAAATCATGACCGAAACTCACCCTATCAACTAGATAAGTACAATTACTACCTATAAATACAAYAAAAACTGTGCAGGTAGAGTCACTCAGTCACGCTCTGTCCGCTCCTTGTTGCTTTGCAAGACTATTACTCACGCGCATACCTACATCTCTGCATGCCATAGGTTGTCGTCTAGCGTTGGAAAGTGCATTAAATGCGGTTAAAAACCAATTTCGACAACATCAACTGATAAAAATACGCGCATGTTCATCTCAGCACATGTACGCACGTATATTACTGAGCATGTGGTTTCGGAAATTCTACAATTTGTGTAAATATCGAGCGGAGAATCAACCATTATCTAAACGTTTTTCTAATCTCATTCGAAACATTGCTGACGCCGCGACTGATCATGCAAGCAATTACCATTGAACATTAAATAAAAACCTACTTTTCAAACGGATGTGCTGATGTCAGATGAAAATGATGACGTAGTTCGTGACACTGTGAGGAACGTAGAAAGTTGTCGCGAACGCTAAGCTACTGCGTTGACAACGCAGAAATCAAGTGAACTGCTAAAGTGCTGTAAGATTATTCATACATGTTCTATATACATACTTCTCCGTACAGTCCCCTAGTTCTGAAACTTTGCAAATGCGTTTTTCTCGAGTATTTTTATGGAAAACTTTTTTACTTGACTGGTTATAGTTATGAAATTTGTTGTTAATGATTGTCCTCGGCCTCGGTTGTCATACTTTTAATGAATTTTTTAATGGAATAGATATTAGGTGTATCAGCAAACGCCTCTAGGCGTTTTCTCGATATCTGAGCATCTTTTTGATCCATACCCCGGAGTTCTAGGCGGACAAGCGCCTATAACAGTCCAAGTGGGACTATCCGTGGGCTCAAGAATAATCAGCCTATTTACATATTACAGGCCTAATGTGTACCAACCAGGTATATTAGTATAGTATATATATTATTTTAATATATTGAAGCATCAGAAGTCTTGAATTCTAGGTTATTTTATTTAAGCTGCCGCTATGAAATCTTTGAAATTTCCATGTACTGGATTTTTGGAAGTAGTTTCTTCCTATTCCTATATTCAAGCTGCCGCTGTAGAGTTTTTAAATTTTCGTTAAATTAAATTTCTGAAGTTTGGACTTCCTCTGCAGCCATAGGGCCTTTTTCGAGTTTTTTTTTTTATTTTGGGTTTCACTTAATTCTAGGAGCTAYTGAAGCTGAGTGCTTTAAATTGATAGAGCATTAGTTAACTCTATGACTAATTTTCTTCCGAAAACGGTATTTGAAAAATTTATCGGTAATATTGCTATGTTGTACTACACCCTTCTGGACTGTTATGCGATTTCGCTCGTTTGAGTTTCTCTTTGAGTCCTCAGGCTAGAACCTAGGCATACGTTGAAATAGAGGTCAGTTGTGGTTGTTGTTGTAGCGCGAATTCTGCCGAGTTGACAGTATTTGACCGGATAAAAAATCCGGGTCCGTTCCGGTTACGTAGACCCGACTGTCGTGGTATCTAATGTCGCGTAATGCAGCTGTATTGTACATGTATTGATACATATATAGTTTAAAAATAATGCAATATTTCTAGAACAAATTTTTGACACTTACTCTAAAATACAACTCTGCATRTTACGAAGAAGACACAAAGCAGAAATGAAAGGGCGCTGTCAGCAGAGAATGTATAAAATCAAACGTTCTCTGCGCTGTCAGCAATTGTTGTCAATTTTTGACACTACAAACCGAATGCAATGCAAAACAGAAAACAAAAAACATATAATTCTGATAGAGTGTGAGCGCAGAAAAGTTTAAACACGATTGGTTTCCATTAAATATTAATTAATTTTAATTGTTCGAGATATGAGTTAAGTGTGCGTGTGTGCGTGTGTGCGTTAAGATAGTATTGAAAACGTTAAATTTGTGTATGAGTGAATTAAGTGATAAAGGAGGAGTAACAAAATTTAATTAGTTTAGATGTCAGTAAAAGTAAGTGTTATTTGTATTTAAGCACAAAAATTAATTTGTAAACCATGAGTAAATGTTATTAAAGATTTTATGCTAAAAAGCACTTTTGGTTATATAAAATTTGTACGCGATTTCGGTGCACTCGAACATGCTTATTGATTTTTCGTTTGCAAAAATTAATGCCAACAAATTAGGAAGTAAAATCTCAGTACACCATGAACGCCATACCAACAGCGCGGCTATAACCGAATACCAACAGCAACAACAACAAATACCGCTTGATTGCACAAYTTATTTTTAGCTGCAATTGCAAGTTGTTGTTGTTGCGCAAAAAAAACAATGTTAAACAAATAGCAAAGTCAATTGGTGTTGGCATTAAAAATAGCAAAAGGACTCAAGCAAAAACAGTAAAAATATGTGCTGTTGCACACATATGAAGCACTGAGTTAAACAAACACAAATGTGATTTAGCGAACACACACGAYGAACACTCGAACGCGCTTTCCCGTTTTCACCAGCCATCGTTTTCAGCACACGAAATTGTAGGTATGGCGTTCATAAGTGTATGTGTGTGTGTGTAGGTGTGCAAGCCGTGAACTTGTGCGTTCGCTGACTGAAGCAATGCCTTTTCCGTTTCCGTTGGGTGTCATTAACCGCCATATCGAATTTGTATACACACGCACACCTATGCACATACACAAGCGAAATTTGACGCTCACATTATTGCGACGTAGCTGCGAAATGAGGTCAAGCTTTTTGGGYTAAAATAATTTTTAATACACTTTTTTATGCGGATTTAGTAATGTACATAGGTGATTAACGTTCATGCAAAAACAAAATATTCCTAATATTTCTATGAAGATTGATTGTGATAGGCTATAATGGGTGCAAATCTAAATATTGCTTTACCACAACTTTGTGCAACATCTTAGTTACCTAACTGATGTTCGTCGGTTTGTGTTTATATTTATATATATATTTTCATTGACTGGGCACACCTACAACAGGAAATAAATATACTCGTACAAGCAATTCAGCATCGCGCCTACCTTAACATGTAGTCAATCGTAAAGACATATGTATGTATGTATGCATATATTTATATTTTCTTTTGCCAGCAAATCAAATCCAGGCGTGACTTTAACCATTTTATGGTCGATATCCGAGTCTTATTATAACCGTTAAGTAAGAATGCGTGTCTACCTGCAATTATTCATAGAAATCGTCATCACTCATTTCGTATGTTACTCACATTTAAGTTTCTTATTTTATTATTATTATTTTTTTTTGCCTAAAGTTTGTGTCTTCCTSGCTTTACTGGATACCATAAGTTACTCTTTAGAATATATGTAAGTAAACATGCTATATAAGGGAGATTGATAAATATGATAATTTTTAATTTTTATATTTCTTTATGCCTTTCTTTATGATCGGTTGTTGTTGTAGAGGCAGAGTTCTGCCGAGTTGATAGTCCTTGACAGGATTAAAAAAAATCCGGATTCATTCCGGTTAAGTAGACTAGACTGTCGTGGGAACGCGGATTTTTGTCGGTTTGTATGGAGACTGTAAGCTATAGTGATCTGATCTGAAAATCATATTCAGAGACTGTGCCTTGGATAATAATCACTGCCAAATTTCGTGTAGTTATATTTTCGAAAAGAAAATTTTCCATACTTGATTTTGACCGGTCGGTTTGTACGACAGCTATAAGCTATAGTATTCCGATTCGAACAATATGTCCGTATATTGTAGCCAGGTTTTGGGCAATAATCCGTGGCAAAGAAGATATCTCGTCAAATGAAATAGTTTTCCACGCAAGCACTTGAATTTATCCGATCGATCAGTTTGTATGGGTTCAATATGCTATCGTTATCCGATCTCAACAAATTCTTCGGAGATTGCATTATTACCTTGTGTAATAATGCATGTTTAATTTCGTGAAGATAATAAAAGTTTTCCATACTAGCACTTTATTTTGACTGGCCAGTTTGACATGGCAACTATATGYCATAGTGATCCGATATCGGCGTTTCCGACAAATAAGCAGTTTCTTGTGGAGTAAAGAACGTGTACAAAATTTCAGTTCGATGTCGCAAAAACAGTCGGACCGACCACCCTAAGGGTATACATACTAATGCATATAACATATACTCCATGACTTTTTTATGGCATGCATTATGTGCCTCTTTCACTGCGCGCCTTTGTTTTTTAATTAATTTAATGTTTTGCATGACATTATATGTTTGCYGTGTTGAAATTTAAGTTGTCTTTGACTTAGAATTCAAGTATGCTATTGGCTAAATTAGAGCTAATAATATATTTCTTTTAATTTGCTTTGAGCATTRAGTTTCTTCCAACTAAGGGCTTGCAAATATTAGCAGACAGTCGTAGGAACATACATAATGGAAGGGTATTAGTAATTTTAAATTTCTTTGAATGTGGCAATGGCTTGGCACAAAAATACTAAGCATTTTGTCTTACAACGGAACGGACTTTTATCAGATCAAAGGCTGTAAAGTGCACAACATTACTCCAATTAATTAAATGAATAGTACCGTGCCTTTAAGGGAAGTCCACATATAATGGGTTCAAAAACTGCATTTTGTTCATAAATGAAGGAATTTGTAGAGCAAAGCAGTAAGGAAAGTCTGATGTTAAGCGTTCCAGCAGACGAAATAGCTAATGAGATTGTCAAAGTGCCATCCGCTTGAGTACCGAATCAGTTCAAAAAGTACGGAAGTCGTTAAAAACGATACACAACGAATTTCCAAAAAAGGACCGACAGACGGATCAGGGAGAGATCGTAATGATGTGCAAGGGAGCGAGAGAAAAGCACACAAACTTTCTGCACACATGATCTCGAAAGGACTCCAGGACGGTGGTTGCTGGCCTAGTAGCTGGTCACAACTTACTGGCATTATTGACATTTGACTATGTAGCATAATTGACGTTCTGGAAGGTTTTACTATATATTTTATGGAATTGGCAGAGGATCTATTATGAGCTTCTTTCTACGGTCGAACTCTTAATTCCAACCTTTACTCTCAACAACTGGACCGTCCGAAAGCAGCAATCGAGCAGAAGCGACCAGACTTGACTAAGAAGAGAGGAATGGCTAAAKATGGATTGACTGGCGGTCTGGAAGGTTTTACTACAGATTTGACGGAATTGGGAAGGAATCATTTACTAAGAGCTGCTCTCCTACGGTAAAACTCCTGATTCGGCTTGACACTGTCAACTATTTGACTCTATGTAAGAAGCAGTGACCCAAAAGCGGCCAGCTTTTACGAATAGGAGAGGAATATCTAAGTCAGGATTGACAGTCTGGAAAGTATTGCCTATGATCAAACTCCTAATTTGGGCTAATACTGTCAACCATTTGACCGTCTGAATGAAGCAATCGCCCGAAAGTGACCAACTTTGGCCAAAAAGATGGGAATTGTGTTTCAACAGAACAAATCCAGGCAGCCACATAGACGATAGTAACCCGTCCGAAGCTCCAAAAGCTGGTTTTTTAASTGTTCACCTTATAGTTGAAATCTAACAGCAAATGGTTACTACCTCTCCATCTTCATCTCTGTATAGTATTTGTTCATCTTTTATACTCGTAAGAGAGAGAGAGAGAGAGAAAGAGAGAGACCGAATATCCATATGGAATAAAAAAAAATATTTTTACCTCAAAGGTTTTGGCTCTGCTCTTCATCACTCTCTCTCACTACTCTTCAGATTATTATAACAAAAAGCAAAACAATCAGAGAAATGATTGCTATAGAAAATGTATAATTATATTTGTATAAATTCTGTACTATTTTTGACTTTTTTCACTTAAAAATGTTCACAGAACGACCCTGTTTATCACGCAATTAATAACTTTTCACTTACAAACAAACACATATGACAATTAGCAGACGGAAGACAAAAGCGACAGTAAATGCTAGACCCAACGTAAATAAGGTTGTGTAGCTAAACAAATTGATGGTGTGTTATTTGCATGTAAATACACAAGCACACACACATATTTAATCCATACATGCTTAAATGGGCGACTGAGTGGGCGGTTGGTGACCACTTGACCAGTCGAGTTAGATCTCTTATGTCGGTTTGCACGTGTATGCAGAGTCTGAGTGACCACTTCAGCTGATTTGATGTCATTCGCTCTATTTACCAGCGCCAGCTCGTGGATGGTGGTGTCAGCGCTTGTGTCGTAAGGTAAATATCCAAAGCAAAGCGCGTCAAGTGTCAGCGGCTCAGCATTTCATTTTGGCTTTTAACAGCGACGCGCACAGTCGCAACGACGGCTAGGCGGGGCGAACTAGCGCATTATGAGCACATGAACACGCGACGGCAGTTAGTATTAAACAAAAGCTTTTTTTCGCAAGTGCRGTGCAGTGAAACGTCGGTTTACGCCAAAAAGTGTGTCCTAAAAATTTTAATGTGTGCAGGTTGGTGGCGTTTTTTACACTTTCCGTGTATTAAGTTAAATTGCTAAGCATGTGTGAACACAACGGCTTATGTGCATTTGTGACGCGCCCRTATGACATTGTGTAGCTAAGTGCTGTCACCGTTGCATGAAGTCACTCATGACTCGTTGGGCGTTGGATGCGTGCCGAAACCGTGCTGGAAATTAGAATTAGCGAAAATGTAGATTTTAGAAAAATTTTAGGAACAAATCAGCTAAATTATTTTTTAATATATACATATACGTTTTGTCTATTTTCTGTCTCTAATCTTTGCAGCGCGTTGCAGTCTAATCTTCCTAAACACGTCGTCAACCAGCTGTGAACATGGTGAAAATTCTGCAGGCCTATAACTTTGCCAAACAGCACACATACTCTCTGAATGGCGACATTCTTTCCGCCTCCCTGATAGATTCCAGTCGCATTGCGGTGAGCAGCGCCGAACAATTTATAGAAATCTACGATATCGGTGGCAAGCAGCGCCGCAATGAATTGAATGGCATCGATTTGAATGCAATTACCACGGCCAGTGAGTATGCCGCTGCTGAGGCCGAAGCGGCGGCGGCTGCAGCCCAAGCTGCCGCGGACGAGCGCCTGCCCACGAAGTATACGCTGGCAACGGTGGGCGAAGTGGTGCACTTGATTTACTGCGAAGCAGGTGAGATTTTTGAGTGCTACGGGAATGAGAGTACCGAATTGTAGATCTACATTGTTATGTTATCGTTTATAATCGATAATCGATTTAACACAAAAATTATCGGTAATAAAGATATCGACAGTGAAGATGTTTTGCATGTCCAACTTTTAAAACTCCCAATTATAGCTTTACGAATATCGCAAAGTTAATAATACATACATAGGTATCCATTATACAACTTACCAAAAAAAGTATCGATAATAAAGTAGTATTTTGCTTATTCAACATTGAAAACATCTAATCTAAGCTATATTCAGTAGTGTAGTGAATGTAAAATCGTCGAAATTTCCTTTGGAATTCATAGAGAGAACAAGGTGCTAACTCACTTGTATGCGTCTAACACTGAATTAAAATAAAGGCCAAAAATATTATTTTAAATATCGGAATATAAATCGATATTTATCGGCACTAATCGATTACAGTTTTAAGTTTATATTAAATACGTTTAAAAAATCCCTTCCTTCCTTTTAAAGTTCTGATTAACTAATTTAAATAATCGACAAAAATATCGTTTTTATATCGAAATATAAATCGATATTTATTTTAATCGATAACAGCTTTAGGTTTAAATTAAATTTGTATATCGAAATATAAATCGATATAACTATATTAATCGATAACAGTTTTGAGTTTAAATCAAATTCGCTAAAATTTTCCCTTCCTTCCATTTAACGTAGGCAAATATTTACTCACATTGGAAAAGGAAACACTTGGTACTCCAGTACAAACTGGCACCACCGGCATTAGCTGCACCAGCAGCAGCAATAACACCGTTATTTGTCCGGAGGATGATACCAAAATGTTTGTACGCATTTATGCCAATTTTTGGAAATTTTCCGAGGCAAAATTRATTGACCTACCCATTACAATACGCATAGCTTCTATGACCACACCCAAGGCACCGCTGGTGGASAGCATCGATGTGATAGAGTTACCGCTGCGTAGYCCACCCGACCTCATACAGTGTTGTCAGACATCTGGCAACATTATAGTGAGCAGCAAGGAGCGGATCTACCTATACGAGTATACACAGTGCACACACGAGACCACGCAGCCACGGTTCTCCTACATTGACTTTTTGCCGTTCAAATTTTTTGTAAATCTAAACTTCGTGCCACTGCGTTTGTGTCTTGCCGAGAATGTCATAGCCGCGATGAATAATCGCTACTGCGTCGCTTTCAAAGTGGTCGATGTGGTGGGTAGCAGCGCAACTGGTGGTGTACACTGCAGCCCATTAGATAATGACTACGGCGGTGGCGGTGGTGGTGTCTGTTTGGAGGATGTGGCTGACGTGGATGTCGAYGAGGCTATCTCTAGCTCGGAATCGAGTCTAATGAGCAAAGCGAGCGCTGGTCCCTCGAGTCACAACAGCTTTGAAACAGATTCGTTGGAAACGACATCAAGTGGACGGCCGATGGGTGTGGCCGGTTTTCCAGGACGCACACCAATCGATTTCAATGTGGCGCGCATAGTGAACTCGGCTTGTGGACGTGAATTCGAAGTGGAATTAAAATCTCAGTGGGAGCTGGGCGATGCCATAAGTGTTGGGGGCGGTGGCGGTGGTATGGGTGCGACCTCGATTGGTAGTGGTGGCGGTTGTGTCGGTGATACACAAGAGATAATAATTATGCCAGCACGCGCTAATGACATTAAAATTAAGCTGGTTAATGAAGCGAAAGCTATGAATGTGCAGGTAACTGCGGCGAAACGTTTTCGAACACATATAGTTACTATAACCGTGAATTTTTTCACAGCGCGTCTCGAGCCATGGTAACATGACCTACGCTTACAACGAGGACACCAGTGTACAATATGATGTGCGTAAACTGTTGCAGATCTGTATGAAGTCTTCGGAGCCGAATGGACGAATTGTGGACATTTTGCGTTGCATGGATTTGAGAGCGATTTACCAACGTAATCCGCACGAGGATGATTTAGAGGACTCCGAATACGACATGGGCAATCAGCAGGTGCCTGGCGCGGTAACCACCACTAAACACGCCAATCGGCGCACGCTCAAATCCGGCAAGCACCAGAGTTGCGTTGGTTATGCATTGCTGGTGGCAAGCAGCGTCGACGGTTATCTGTATCAGTTTTGTGCACAAGGTATGCTGTATTTGTAATATTTTCGACCAAATTTAATAATCGCGTATAATGTTTTTAGGTAAATGGTATAGTGAGAACGAGAAGCCTATAGCCACATACTCTTTCACCGCACCCGTTTTGCGGGTACATATCAACGATTATGTCATCTATGCAATTACCACRGAGTCCGTGGAGACACACACGTCACGCATTGGCCATAAACTCTACAACAATCGCTTTGAATATCCCACACTGGGTGGTCTCTTCCCCGAGGAATCCAGCCCCGATGTCAATTCGGCCATTGCCGTCATTGGCCTCTGCGCCTTCATGCATGTGCAATATGTCTGTGTTAACCGCAACAATTTAGTGCTAATTACTAACAGTGCACTGGCCAACAACAACAACAGTGAAGCCAATAAGAGACGTAGCGGTGGTGGCGTAGGTWGCGGTAATGCGGGTGGACGGAATATTGCTRCGCGCATACTAGCCGAGGCTAAAGTGAAGAATTTGTTACGCAGCAGCAGCAACAATGCGGCACAACAAGCACAGCTCAACGAATGGACGCTGTATAATTTGGAGGTGCCACCGGTGGAGCATGTGATTGAGGATTTGGAGGCGATTGCAGAATCGTATCGTGCGGCAAGCAGCACAAACTTTTTCGATTTAATGGAGGAGGCGCATGTTATGTTGCGTTTAAGTCTATCGCTGCAATGCGAACAGTTGGTCGAGGAGCGTGAACAACAGTTGCGCTGCAAGTTTGTGGAGAATTGTCGCAAATTGGCAGACTTCTCAATACGGTAATGATTTTTATATTCTAAAGAGGGTAAAAAAAAAACGTCGGAGACTCTAAACGTATATATGGTATGTAAATGATCAACGCGACAAGCCGAGTTGATTTAGCCATATCCGTCTGTCCGTCCTTTCGTCAGCCTGTATATATGCGAAATACACGTCCTTTTTTCACTAAAGCTTTACATGTCGGAACCGTCATACAAATTGAACAATCGGAAAAAAGTGCTTGTATGAAAAACTTTTTCATCCGACGTGGTATCTTCCAGATACTAGGCAGGGATTATTATTTAAGGCAACTCTATGATCTCCAAGAAAATTGTTGATATCGGACCACTATAACATATAKCTGTCATACAACTGACCGATCGACCTCAGTTCCTCGTATGAAAAGCTTTTTTATTTTTCAAGGAATCTACATGATATTTGGCATAGATTATTATCCAAGGCATTGCTACCATTTTCTAACAGATTATTCAGATCGGACCACTATATCATATAGCTGCCATATAAACTAACCGATCAAAATCCGTATAAAGATTTTTTATATCTTTTATGCTAAAAAAAAATCAACTGTGGAGGGTATTATAGCTTCAGTGTAACCAAATTTACCGTTTTCTSTAGTGTCGTAATAAATCTGTGCTATTACTATAAATTTTCCATTTGTACATAATTGATTTCACAGCTCACGGAAAAAAGAGGTGTACCTACAGGCCACTGGTTTTTACAAAATGTGTAATCTTCAACTTGCCGACATCTACAGCAACTATATAAACTCCTACGTGCAACCCGCTTACATTGAGCAACAACAACTAGCATTTGGCAACTGCAGCAATTCACCAGTGGTCGATGAGACGAAATTGATCGGTCTAATTTATACTGTGAAAATGTTCCTACTCGGTTTAGGCACTGATCGTCTATTGGCCGCCTTTCTGAATCAGTTGGTGAAACCATTTTTCACCCCGAATCGTGTTATAGAACAAGGCTACCCACAAGTGCCTTTGTCTTTGGAATTTCTCAATATGTTTATCAAATATTCGCCCGCGGACATACCGCAAATCATGTTGAATTCGCCAGTGGTGGCCGACGCAATCAGTGGAGAGTTGGTCAATTACCTTAAATATCTCGACAAGCTGTAAGTTAACAGTCTTCAACAATTTAATATTTATTTTTCTTTAATATATACTTTTTCCAGCAATCCCGACGAGAATCTACTGCTCGCTGTGACAGCCTGTCGCATGTCCAATTATCTGCTCGCACAAGAAGTAGTGGCACGTTTGAGTCGTCGTGAGTTGGCCGTAGCGCTGATTAAACACAAGAATGTGCTCTTTGACGATGGCACAGTGCTCTTCCACCGTCGCAGTTCTCAGCATTATGACTCGTTTAAATATCGTAATGGTGCCACTACTACAGCAAACGTTGCGCAACAACAGCACAAAGCTGCAGCCGCAACACAAGCGGCGCGTCGTCAGCACAAGCGTAAACCATCGTTTGGTCAAGCGCCTGTGGCAAGCTCACTAGTCGGACCAACAAATACCGCGCACGGCGTGATTTCTTTTTCGGATTTTACTGAAACCATTTTGTTGGCCACAGAGAACATGGATTTGATTGAGGCTATCAGCGATGTATTCATACATGCGCTTTGCATTGAGCATAGTATTACGTTGGAAATCATTTTGCAACTCTTCCTCAACTATATCGCCTCGCATATCGGTCACAAGGGCTATCAGACCTCGCAGAAGGTATTTGTGAATATTTTGCAGGTGAGAAAAATTTAAGGAAAATGCTTTTCAATACAAATTTTTGTGGCTTATATACTCTAAATGAAGTTGTAAGCTGAGTTAAGACACAACATTACGAGCACTTTTTACGAACTGTCCCTCACTTTTATTATTAAATAGTAAAGTAAAATATTTTGTACTCCCAGGTCTACTATTATGACTATTTCGACGTTAATCCCATGCACAATCCACATGACATGCCCTCGCCCTCGCCTCCACACTTGGTCGGCGCCGATGAATACGATGAAACTTCCTCGAAAGCTCCATCATTGAATAGTGAACGCGACAACGAATCAATTGCTAACTCATTGCCCGAATCGAATTCGGGCGCTAGCTCATCCATAGACGAACGCAGTTATTCGCATCCCACAAATCGTAATCGCATCGTCTACGATCAACTGCATGAACATAACTCGCCATATAAGCGCAACATAACACTTTCGCCCATCCAATTGGACACAAATGAGCAGCAAACCTCATCACAAGCTAGCAGCGACGCTGAAACGAATCTAAAAGGTCTCAAAATACTATTCCGCATGTATATGGGTCGTCTGAAGTCGCTGAGTGATCTCATAACTGATCTACAGCCAGCCGATGTTGAGCAACAGCCTGTTAATGAGGATTTCGTTAGCTTACGTATGGAGTGTATTAAGTTCATGATACGGCATTTRCAAGAACTACGCGCACAACAACAACAGCAGCAACACCAAAGTAATTTATTGCGCCAAAACGCGGGCACACAGTATTATTACACGAAATCAGCAAGTTATAGCGCCGCACAGCCGACAAGCGTACCARAGGAGCGTAAGCTCATCTATGTGCCATTCATACCGGACTATAAATTGTGCGGCGAGGAGTTTGAACGTCACATTAAAACATATTTACGACCAATACCCTGCTTGTTGGATCGTCCACAATATCTGAATCGTTTGCCGCCATTTAGGCGTGATGACTTTAGTTTTCCCAATCGTGACGAGGGCGAGTGCGAGGTCCGTTTCTTAGGTTGGCATAACGAGTTGTTAACGCTAACGCTGAAGATACAGGTTGCTCTACTGTATACTAAATCATGTGCGTATGAGTTAATATAATTTTATTCTTTTAGTCACTCTTGGCATCCACGAAAATCGATCGCGAGATTATTGAAGAGTTCATTGCATTCATACAAAAGACACCGGATTTGATTGGAATTGACAGTTTTCTGGTTATTGTATTACCTAAGCACTTAGCCATCAACTACATGCTGAACTTCTGTCCCGAATATATGTGGCAGTATGGCAAGGTGAAGCAGAAGTATTTAATATTTTATGTTTAATATTTCCTGCACAGGCTAGTATTAAGTTTGCCACGAAGTTTGTAGCAAACAGAAGAATACCTCGAAGACCATAAAAAATATAGAGAAAAAATGAGGCTCGGGAAGAATATAAAATACACGTACCCTGTATCAGCAACTATTGAAGAAAAAATCGGAAAAAATTGTTACGGAGCACCGTCATTAAAATTACAGTCTCGAAAGGAATTGTTCCCGATCTCCCGACTTCTTTCGGTCACGAGCTCCGTTTCACTCGGATTTATTTGTTTACCCATCTGTCCTCTGTATATACGAGAAAATCGTTCTGAAATTTTGAACACGTCAAATTCTTYCTTCCATGCTAACTGATCGATCAAAATTAAGTAAGGAAAACTTTCTTATTTCATAAGATATCTTCACAAAATTCCACAGATTATTGTTTAAAGCAATGCTACAATCTCCGAAGATATAGTTCACATCGGCCTACTATATTATATAGC
>NW_017537012.1:640848-644795 GCF_001853355.1 Bactrocera latifrons
CTTTTTTATTTAACGAGATATCTTGACAAAATTCAGCATGGATTTTTGTTCGAGACCATGCTACAATATCCGAACATATTGTTCATGATTTAATAGATTTTTATACAATTTTATAGGTAAAATCACCTATGGCGGATACTATAACCACCTTGCAGCCGAAATTATTATTTTTTCTTTTTTTAACAAATCTTTTAATATCATTTTTTAGTCAAACGGTTTTACGCCCAAGCATTGGGAATCGCTACTGAAGAAAATCCTAAGTAAACAAAACATGGTGCCTAATTGGAAGGCGCATATTACCGGTAAGCCACAAAATTAACAAAATGTTCCATTCCACCGCTAAATTATTGCAAACCCACACACAGAGATTCTTAACAATCTGGTGGCCGAGTTGTCATTCGAAGAACTACTGCAATGCTTTCCCAGCGAAGCGATCAAACACCAGAAAACTGAAGCATTCCTAAAAGAATTCAACGATAATCGTATCAATTATGTCAATGACAAACTGACATTCCAAGAGTTACAGAAGCCAACACAACAATTGTGCGACAACGAAACTGTGCTGACACGCGATCATCTGCCAATGGACAACATCGATGAGAATAATGTGTTTGAACTCACATTACGTAAAGCGGTTTCGAAACAACGCAGCATCGCATTGCGTTCGATGATCGAATCGACGGGCACACAGCTATTCGATGCCACCAGTAACCCCATGTATAACCTTTGAGATAATCGTTACACTTAGAATAGGCGGCAAAGAAGTCGCAAAGAAAATGAGCATATAGTAATTGTTTAAATACGTTCGTGACAGAGGAAAACTTAAACTACCAAGTWCATAGATGTATGCGTTCAATTAACAACAACAAAATAATATGAAAATTATTAATGAACACATATTTTAGTAAATAGACACAGAAAAGTATGACAAATGTTGTAAAATTAGGTGCATAAACAATGAGCACTTTACGCTAGAAATTAAATTATTCATATACATGCATACACACACACACACTTCTAGTATACCTGCAACATTACGAAATTTATTTATTATTGTAGGCAAGCCATAAATACAAACACACATACATTATTTTGAGGTTAAGTGTAGAAAATAGTGCATTTCCCAATATTATTTTGTTTTTTTTTTATATATATTTATTTGTTTGAGGTTAGAAAGAGGCACATATTTTATTTTAAGTTTAATAGTAGAAACATGTTCATTACTTAATATTATTATATTTTTTTTGTTGATGTTAGAAAAGGTATCATATTTTATTTTAAGAGTAAAATATATTGTATTTTTTCTTATTATTGTTTTATGTTTTTCTTTTGTGAGGTTAGAAAGAGGCACCATTATATTAAGACTAATAATAATTTTTGGGAAAAAGGGGTACRTAAATTAATTTAAGATTAAGACTAGTATGTAGCGAGTTTTTAATTTAATTTATTTTTTTATTATAATTTTTTTTTAAGCCATTTCGGCTGCATGCAACATTCTTCAAGTTACTAAAAATTCGAAAATTCATTGTAAGGATCAGAGCTAGAATGAAAACATTGTATATTTTAGTTATGAATTCAGCACTATTTTATGTTATTATCAATTTGTTAGATTGCTAAATTTAAAATTGATTTAAGAAAAAAATATATAACCTATATTTTGATTTGAGGTCTGAGCTGAAATGAAAATATTTTTTTGGTTATAAATTCAGCACCATTTTTTACAATTTTTATAATTTAAATTGCTAAATTTAAACATTTTTTAAGCAAAAATTGCATAACCTATATTTTCACTTCCCACTAAATATCTGTAAACTCAAAATAAATTTTTTTAAGTTAAGTATTTTAAGGTACTGGATAAAAAGTTGCAAATGTTTGTTGTTGCACTAAATACGCATGCGAAACACCACACAACTGTGATGCTATCACGTGGCTATTATACAAGCGTTAATATAATTAAATTATATATTTAAATTGCATTTATAGATTTATATCAAATGATTTTGTATTAACAAACAGTATTTTATGATTTAGCAAACTAACAATACAGTTTTGAAGCATTTTTAGTAAGCATTCTTATTGTCTATGCAAAATCTAATTATTCTAAAGCAGCGTATACGTTTTTTGTATTAGTATATGCTTTTACAGTTATGCATATAAATGCAGCTTATATTATATACAATTTAATAATGTACATTATTTATAGTATAATCCGCTTTTACATATATACGCACTCTTTCTCCATAAGCATCTAGTATTTTAAGTCACTTTATCAATTTTATTGCAAAATATTACATAACACTTTTATACATATGTAGCTGCATACACGTTATATACATGTATACAAATACAGTGACATTCTTCAATTGATATTAATATGCGCAAATCAGAAATATTATGTAAATGTTTGTTAATAGTTTATATATATATACGCGACTTACATACATACATATACCAAATGTTGGTAGTGCGCATGAACATTTCCACGTTTTTTCTCCAAATAAAGTGATATTTTAAATCAAATTAAAACGTTTAAAATATGTGTTATTGTTTTGTTGGCATTTGCGGAATGCTACTTAAAGCGTCGTTAACGCGATATGGAACCTACTTTTATATATAAAAATAATTGAAGAAGAAAAGAAGAATTAAGGCATCAAAGCAAATTCTAAAATTTATTTTAAAAAACCCCCAACCAACTCAAACTTCAATTTTACAATAGCAATAACAAGAAAAAAGTTAGCTCTCGCTGCACCGAAGCCATAATACCCTACGCAGGTAAAATATAAAATTACCACTATTTTGAATTGAAACAGCCAGTATGTATGGCAGCTATATGCTATAGTGCTTCGAACTAAACAATATATTTCGAGTTTATAACTTTGCCTTTGACAATTATCTGTGCTGAATCTCGTGAAAATATCTTGTCATATAAAGTCGTGTACTTTACTATATTTGGATCGATCAATTTGTATGGCAGCTATACGTCCGAATTGAACAGCACAGCTGGAAGCCAGCTGACCTACATAAATAAAACAAGCCTCGCACCACGGTATTATGTGAATCCATAAAAGAAACACAGCACTGTGTCGGGCCACTGTTTAGGTGACATTCGCGCCGAAATGTGATATGATTTAACAGTCGTGTTCGGTGACTTCAGAGCAGCGGGCTTCTAACTGTCTCTATATAAGAAACGCAGGCACCGTGCCTGGCCACTGTTTAGGCGCCGCGATGTGATGTTATTTAACAGTCGTGCGGTGACTTCAAAGCGGCTGGTTGCCAGCTGGCTCTGTATAAGAAATGCAGGTACCGTGCCTGGCCACTGTTTAGGTGATGCGATTTAACAGTCGTGCGGTGACTTCTGAGCAGTTGGCGGCTAGCCGGCTCTATATTAGAAACGCAGGCACCATGCCTGGCCACTGTTTAGGCGCCGCGATGTGAGGTGATTTAACAGTCATGCGGTGACTTCTGAGCAGCTGACTGCTAGCTGGCTCTGTATAAGAAATGCAGGCACCGTGCCTGGCCACTGTTTAGCTGACACTTGCGCCGGAATGTGATGTGATTTAACAGCCATGCGGCGACTTCAGAGCAGCAGCTTCCATAAAAGAAACRCAGGTACCATCCTGGCCCTGCTAAGGTGATGTGATTTAACAGTCGTGCGGTGACTTTAGACCAGCTGGCTGCTAGCTGGCTCTGTGTAAGAAACGCAGGCACTGTTTCTGGCCAGTGTTAAGATGACACTCGCGCCGGAATGTGATGGGAGTTAACAGTCGTGGGGTGACAGCTGGCGGCTAGCTAGAACTTCGATCTAGCAGGCTCTACATAAGAAATGCAGGCATCGTGCCTGGCCACTGCTTAGGCGCCGCGATGTGATGTGATTTAACAGTCGTGCGTGACTTCAGAGCAGCTGGCGGCTAGCTGGCTCTATATAAGAAACGCAGGCACCGTGCCTG